>NW_010259692.1:0-13607 GCF_000690775.1 Eurypyga helias
TTCAAATATGGTGGAGAGAGGATTACCACAAACCCAAACCATTTCACTGAGGCTGACACCACAAGGGTGTATGAAATTGTGTTTAAATCACCCTCCCAGGGGTTTAGAAGGACTAGTTAAATATCTGATCTAGAAACTAATAATTGAGCCTGTGTGAACTGGCAGTTAGACATGCAGGAACTGTGCGTGTTAGGAGCATGTATCACGAAAAGGGGAACCAGTGGGATTATACCACTTCTCGTGAGGTTGTAGAGATGGAGAGCAACAGTTAGTGTGGTTAAAACCAAAATTAGCTATGCATATGGAGAGATTATAAAGCATCAGTACACAACAACACAACTAATCCTCGAATGCCAGTGAACTAGGGAGCTCATTGCCACTCAGCGAGCTGCAGGGCCGGTGGAGGTGGGAGCTGGCTGGTAAATCTGCGCTCCTGACCCGCAGGTGGCTGGGAGACTCTTGCAGTAGCTGGAATAACGGGGAGGTTTAAATTAGGTATCAGGAAGAAGTTCTTCCTGGAGAGGGTGGTGAGGCACTGGAACAGGTTGCCCAGAGAAGCTGTGGATGCCCCATCCCTGGAAGTGTCCAAGCCCAGGCTGGATGTGGCTTTGAGCAACCTGGTCTAGTGGAAGGTGTCCCTGCCCATGGCAGGGGGGTTGGAACTGGATGATCTTTAAGGTCCCTTCCAACCCAAACCAGTCTATGATTCTATGGTTACAAGATGAAGCTGCTGTAAAAATAGATGCAGACGAGTTGCTCAGGACCTGCTGAAGAGCTGCACTGCTGGTGTCTCAGCATCCAAAGGTCAAGTCTTATTTGCATAAAACAGCTTTGCAACCGCTCTCCTCGCAGGTAACAGCCCGCAGAGACCCCGGCAGGCTGCGGTGTGTTTCAGCCAAGAGCCCTTGTGATGGTTCCTGTTTTCGTAGTGCTGTAGGCAGGGGGTGAGCTTCTGAGAACTCAGTGAAAGAGGTAGTTTAAGTGTCTCACCAGGAGAATGTACATTATCCTAGCAGAAATGCACAACTGGTAATAAAGCATTTCTCCCCCTCTTACACCCAGCTGCACGGAACCTGTGAAGCTGTTGGGTGTCTGCTGACTGCAGATGGTGTCTCAATCCTTCCGAGTTATTCCTGCCCTCCTCCTTTGTCATTTCTAAGGTAAAAGTAGTAGAGGTTAAAGCAGTATCATTCTTTCGTGCGTGACAGGTAGATACAATTAAACAAGGATGCAATTCCTATTTTGATAAATGAGGTTCTAATAATTTTAAAAAGGATATTTATAGGATTATGATCTTGAAGATTGCCCAGAGCTAGATGTCCAGGTCTGGTCTTCAGAAGTGAGGAGTACTTTGCATGCCCTCTGAAGTGTTTGAATATCATGAAGTTTTTGAAAATCGAGCAGTACGTAACACAACTTGGGCTTCCAGTCTTAGTTTCTCCTTAATTGCTAGCTGAGATTAAACCATGACATGTGGGTGTCAAGAGCACTGGCCTACATCATGACTGGTGTAACAATACGCTTATGAAGTCTGCGTAACAGAAAATCTGTTGGTTTTTTTGGAAGCTGGGATCAACAGTGAAAATGTGGATATTCTGGAGACATATCTGGCCATGTTTCCTAAAAGAACCTTGTACCTTGGTTGTAGGCAGCTTGTCTCCGGTCCTGCTTCGGTCCCTGTTTCCGGGATGGACCTCAGACTTGCACTGCAGCTTTGTCTGCAGCCATGCCTCCTGCCCAATCTCCTGCTGTTCCTCACTGTGTTCCCTGGACCTGATTCATCACCTTGCCTTGTCTGGGACTGCTCATAAACCCTGCTACAGCCACCCGGCTCTGCCCATGCAGCTTTAGGTCTGATTGACAGACTGAATAAAGCTGTTGGAGCATAGTGCATGACGGGCTTGTGAGTGCTACTGCAATATGAATATTTGGGAATAATTAGCTTGACCATTTAACCATGTCTAATGCTTTCTGTGGCCTTTACGTCGCTGCAAAGCACAAATACAAGCCAAAGCAAACACATCTATCCTGGCTTCATTACGTGTATTTGTAAGTAATTTGAACATTGTTTTCCCAGACATTTTTTAGATTTTTGAACTGGAACTTCAATTCTAAACCCCAAATTAAGTTGTTCAGCATTAAAAACAAGCCTGGAAAATTAATTCATCTGTCCATTAAGAACTTAGAGCATTGCAAGACATCATTCACACTATATATGCTAACGCCTGAGATGTTGCTGAAATTTAGAAAGGAAATTGTTGCCTTAATACAAAGTAAACTACTCTATTGAATTTTTTTTCTAATCTACGTATTAATTACTGTCACGCAGCTGATGTAGTGGGCTGCAGCTAGATTCATCCCATTTAAATCAGTGTAATCCTCTGCAAGCTTGCAAAAGTAATTATTCTGCATTTCCATCTAACACTGTGTAATAGAAACTTCAATCTGTTCAACTCCTGCTCCAGACCCTTCGTGACCTTTCTGCTCATACACCAGCAACGCTGACTGCAATTAATTTGTTCTCTTATTGGGAACCTTCTTTCATTGATCTACTCTTCATAAAAGATGCTAAACTCCTACCTGCTGGACTACCCTTTGAATAATTTCTCTCTCTCTCTCATTTATACTTCTGTCAGCTGCAGTGTTTGGGTCATGCGTTTTGTGGCCTGGCTTTCTTGTTCAGCATCTAGACCATATTGCCATTAATTTTTGGTAGTGTTTCCTTGCGTTGGCCAGCACGGCACTCTGGGGGTACAGCAGCTTCTCTGCTTCTGCTCTGTGTGTTACATTTCTGCCTTGGCAACGATACGTTCTGTGCCACTTAATTTGTCCTGTGGCTGAATTCGTCTGCTTTATCAGCTTGATTTAATTGACCATCTAGTGAACCTGAGGTGCGAGCCATTTCATCTGGCTGGGGCGCAGCATGTCACAGTGGGTAGAGCCACTTTGCGGTGGTGATGCGCAAACATACTAATGTGGCAGAGATCTCTCTTAAAAGACTTAAATTCCTTTCTACTTTAGGATTATACAGTCCACAGAAAATTGCAGTAAATCACTTCCTCATGGATTTGGGTTTCGTTTAGTCCTTGCCTTTTTTGCAAAGTTCATTTCCAATGCAGAGCTCATTGAGCCTGAGCCTTTCTTCTGTGACCATCATTAACACAATGACGGTCATCACCCTTTCCTGAGTGTTGCTGTTATCTTGGCTGGTTTTCAGAAGTGTCAAAATAGCAAAGACATCACTGGATGTCTGAGATATAGATATATATATATATGTATATGCATGACATTCAGATGAACTGAATGACTTGCAGAGCTGTGACTGTTTCTAGCAAGTGGCCCAGAATAACTGAAGCTGTCGTTACAACGTTCTTGTGGCCTTTCTTCTGGGTAGAGGTGAGCGTTTATTGCCATCATTCTACATAGCTAAACAAGATGTAGAAAATAGGCAGCGCTATAAGACAGGGCAATTTTTCAGCCTTCACAACTTTTCAGCCTTCACAGGTGATTCAGAGATTAGACCACCTACAGTTTTTCTTACATTACTTACTATGTTATTTTTACGTGTATGTTTAATCCTTTTATATAATCCTGCTTCCTTGTTAATCTTTCACAGACAGATAATTACAACTGTTTGACATGGAATCTCAGCCGTGCTGGGAGTTGAGGGGATCCAATAATGCAGAAAGGTAAGCAAGATGGAGCTTGTTGCAACTGCTATATTTAGCTACCTGCATATTATTAACTAACAAATACCGTTTTATTATACATAATGAAATTACAGAGCAATGATAATAATTTACTTACATTATTAAATATTGCTGTAGCAATTGAAACCTCAGTTGGGGTCCTTCTCAGTAGGTGTTTCCTCTGCACCTGAGGAATGACAGTCCCTGTCCAACCAGTCTGAGGTACTTGCTTTGTCCAGTAAACTATCTTACCTGTGATGTATTCTGCCCAAACTGATCAAACTGGTACTGCACTGCAGATAAAGGACCTAGTGTCTTGGCAGCTTGGCAGCGATGCAGAGATGATGATACTCAGCTGCCCACCTTTTCATATTCTCCCCATGGTTTTTGCCTTGTCAAGCAGCTGCTGAGCTTCTGTTTCATATTCTGATAATACAGGGTAATCTCAGGTCCTGTTACCATTCTGTGCGGGGGTCGGTACTTCCGTCAGGACAGCTGAGCTGCTCATACCTCAAGAGAGGGAACCCTTCACGGAGGGCAGTGTCAGCAGCTGCAGCAGCCATCTGGGCACATCGCCTGGATTTACTGGTCAGAGCCTTACAGGTATGGAAATGAAAATGTGGCCCCAAATGGTTAAGGAAAATGCAGGAGAAAGGAAATTCTGATCTCCCAACAGAGTCAGTGTTGGATCACATTGCCATTCCCTGAGATCAAGAAGAGTTTTGTTGATAATTTCAGAAGCAAAACTCAGCGTACTTTCCTACCATGGGACTGGAAAACAGCAGTCTAGATGAATGTGTAAAAATGTAACATAAAAACAGATTCTCAAAGCAATAGGTTTCATTCTGTATAAAGGAGAAGCCCATCTGGCAGCTGCTTATGATTCAAAATGTCAAAGATTACATGTTAATTGACTCTCTAGCTAGGAGTTGCTTATTACCTTTCAGCAAAGTCTGTGCACAAGACGAATTGAGCTTTGAGAAACGCGTGGAACAGCCGTGAAAGTACTCTAATGGGAAAAAAACCGTCATGTGCAAAGGACATCAAAAGTCTGCCCATTTGCTGTTCTGCCTCATTCTTTCTCCCTTTCTAGTTTCTAATAGCTCCAGCCCCGCTGTGCAGCTTTTTAATTAACATCTCTCATTTTATAAAAATGGTGGGGGTAATGCTGCCCCAACCTCCTGTCACTGGGTGTATAGACTGGAAAAAAGGGTTTCTAGTCACAAACATGAGATGGCACAAGTAACAAAGGAATAGAAAAAAAAAAAACCAACCCAACACTGCTTTCTAAACCATCAGGTCTCTCTGAGTCTGATCCAAAATCCCAGTGAAAGAAAGAAGATCCTTTTTCCATCGGCTTCAGTGGCCTTTGCGGAGAGCGCTGTGTTCGAACAAGTGCCAGCTGTTCCCCTTTAGTGATTGTAATTGGTAACAGCGCTGCTGTAGCTGAGGATAAAGGGAGCAGCATTCAGTGTCTCCATGGGAAAAAGAATGCCCTTGTAACATCTTGTCCCCTGTGTTTATAATAGCAGCGTGTTGTGAAGTTTGCCGAGGGTGTGATGGTTGAATGCTGCATGTGCCCCGTTAAGGCACTGCATGGTGGGTTCAATAGACTGGTATTGGCATCTCAAGCTATGATGACTTAATCCTTGTTTTGCACTTGCCTGCATCCATTTATCTGGGAAGATCAAAGTGCTGGAAATTAGGAAACTCATTAAGGCTCCCAGCCCCTTCCTGGAATCAGCATCCCAAACAGGTGCTTAGACACTCTGTAGTGGATACAGCACATGAAGTGAGCAGAGCACTTGCGTCTGAATGCATCCAGCATGTGCCTCCCTGTTGCAGGCGGGGAGGGGGACCCGAGGGGGACTGCAAGTTGCTGTCAGAGTCAGAGGGAGCCCCAGAACGCTTGGTGCTGCCTGTCAAAAACAAGCCCACCGCTTCCAGGCATCTGAGAAAGGAAGCAGGATTGTTTTCTTCGCAAACCTCTGCAAGGCAGTTTGTGATGCTTCAGCACGAGGGAGGTCGGGGGCACGTCCCGCGTGCACGAGCCTGCCCAGGTCTTGGGAGGCTTCCAGCAGTGCTGGGGGTTACACCGTGCCCTGCCAGCTCAGGCCCAAAAAGCTCCTTAGCAGCACTGGGAAACATAGAGTTCTTTCCATCGGTGGCCTTTTATTATCTGCCCTAAATTCTGGCCTTGTCTCCTAGCCCAGAAGGCCAACCGTATCCTGGGCGGTATCCAGAGAAGTGTGGCCAGCAGGTCGAGGGAGGGGATTCTGCCCCTGTCCTCTGCTCTGGTGAGCCCCCGCCTGGAGTGCTGCGTCCAGCTGTGGAGCCCTCAACATCAGAAGGATATTGACCACTTGGAGCGAGTCCAGAGGAGGCCACAAAGATGCTCAGAGGGCTGGAGCACCTCTCCTATGACGAAAGCCTGCAAGAACTGGGTTTGTTCAGCCTGGAGAAGAGGAGGCTCCGAGGAGACCTCATTGCAGCTTTCCCGTATCTGAAGGGGGCCTACAAGGGTGCTGAGAGGGGACTTTTTACAAAAGCCTGTAGTGATAGGACAAGGGGTAACGGGTACAAATTGAAAACAGGGAGGTTTAGATTAGATATCAGGAAGAAGTTCTTCACAGAGAGGGTGGTGAGGCACTGGAACAGGTTTCCCTGAGAAGCTGTGGATGCCCCATCCCTGGAAGTGTTCAAGGCCAGGCTGGATGAGGCTTTGAGCAACCTGGTCTAGTGGGAGGTGTCCCTGCCCACGGCAGGGGGGTTGGAACTGGATGATCTTTAAGGTCCCTTCCAACCCAAACCATTCTATGATTCTATGATTCTATTGCTTTTGCAAAAAAAAGAGAGCCTTTTTGTCCCCCTCAGCCCCCAGGGACACCATTATCATACCGGCTTTAGCTGGGTGCTGATCCCAGAGCAGCATTTGAAGTCTGCTTTCTGAAGGGCACTCAATCCTAATACGTAACCGTCGGAAAAGCATCCAACAGCAGCAGACCCGCACATCACCAGGCATTGTGAACATACTGCTGCTTCTTCGGGGGACAAGAACGCACACCGCGCATTGGGAAGTGGCAGATTTCTGTTACCAGAGGGTGAAGGGAATGGCAGGGCACGCCAGCATTTGTCACAGCTGTGTCAGGGATTGAATGACAAGGGAAGGACAGCAGCGCATCCCTCCCGGCGGAGAGTCAGAGATAGCGGCCTGGAGTCAGAGCCACCGTTGTCACTCAGCCGCTGTGAAATGCGACAAAGAAACAGCGGCTGCCCGGCCGTTTAGAAGCAGCATGAATTATTAATGGTGCACTTGTAAAAGTTACCAAAAAAAAAAATGTCAGCATGGTATGCTGCAAATACAGTGATAACAATTCCCTCCTTTTTTTTCTGTTTCTAATCAGAAGATGGAGCATTCGAGGTTGGTTGCTTCTGTTTTCATTTAATAAGCAAGCGGGGTTGGGTTGACACAGCCTGGGTTCTGAACTGACTGTGCAGTTTTTCCCCAGTAAATGCTCTGGATTTCTCTCTAAAACCCTCTATATAAAACCCTGCATACAGGCAGTAAAATTTTTCTCCCTCCGGCTCCTTCCAATAATGTAAGTTCTCTTTTTTTTTTTTTCTTCTCTGAAAAGTTTGTCACTTTGTGCAAACTGGCAAGATTGGGTCTGCTCTGTTGTTAAATTGTAAGTAAGTGGAATACCATTTTTTCTCTTTACAAAATATAAGAGATTGTGGAGTTGAAGTCATGAATTGGATTTTAAAGTTTAATCACTGCTGGTCTGTTGTCCAGAGAAATTTCTCCTTGAGTGCTCAGACTGAAAGGCAGCTGTGTAGGCAGGCAGTAAATAACAAACCTGAGATGATTGGCATTAGTGTATTTAAGAGAATCAAGGATTTGTAATTTATTACTTTGTACTGGTGCTCTTCTAAATCCCGGCTTCAGGATTTCTTTGAATTAGTGATGTGCTTGTGCAGGCCGCTAATTTTTTCTCGTGTTCTTAGGTCCCTTCCTTCTATTTCACCCTCACAAAGGCACCCAACTTGGGTCTGACAGCCTGAAAACATTCTTGATGGGTTAAAATTGCCCCTTTTTTCATCTCCTTTTTGTCTGAGGTGTACTTGTAATGCTGGCGATGATTTGCAACCGTGCTGCCAGCAAAGCACAGGGAAATTAAGTTCTGAGTCATCATTCCCATAAATGCAGGTTGTAGGACACGGTGGGGACCCTTCTGGGGCGTGAGCAGTTCCGTGCTCTGCTGTGTTGAGGGAAATGCTCTGAGTGTCTCTCTTCCAGTTCATGGTTTTCTGTCAAGCCTTTGTTTGCTCCTGGCTCTCTTTAATCCTCAGTTTACGAAATAACTTGCATATTCCATCTCCTCCGAAGTACTGCACTGTACAGCTGCAGCAGGGCAGCTGAGCCCATCTGCAGCGTGACAAAACGCGAGAAAACAGAAAAGGGCATCGGCAGCACTATCGGATACCACAGTGAGTTCTTGGATGTGGGGTTTTGTTATTAAGTCCATACTCGATAGTCATTCTGAGTTGTTTTACTGGGCTCTGAAATGCTTTCCCTTATGAGCAGCAAGGATAAACTTCACACAGGTTTAAGGAAAGGCTGTAATAAATCTGAGCGAGGTTAAATGTGATACAAATACCTGCGATAATAAAAGAGCAGCTGGAAGCGGCTGCATCTCACAGGGTGAGATGAAGGCCGGTTTAAGGAAAGGCTGTGATAAATCTGAGCGAGGTTAAATATGATACAAATACCTGCGATAACAAAAGAGCAGCTGGAAGCGGCTGCTTCTCCCGCACGGGCTCTCTGTGCAGGAGATGATGCTCTGCAGCCCTTCCACCACTGGTCCCCAGGACTGGAAGTCGAGGAGGAGAGGTCCCTCAGACATGAGGCACTGCCCAGGCTCTTTTATGGACAGATGAACAGGATTTGTGTTTGCGGCGTTGTCTGGCACCTCCCGACAGCGCTATGTACAAATACGTTTTAAAAGGCAAAATAAAATCCTCACCTCCCACAAGAAATGAATAGAAATATGTCATCTGCTATTGCAGTGCTGCCTGTAACATAAATAGAGCTTCACGCTCCTCCAAAAGCTCTTTCATTGCCATTTAAACAGACACGATAAATTATTCTTGGTGGTAGATAATGAACCTTTCTTTCCATGATTCTGACTCACAAACAGGCAGAAATGAACATACACTGTGGCCAGCTGTGGGAAAAAAAAAAATGACACTTTTGCATTTGTTCGGTTTAGTTTCTTTGCACTAAATTTTCAAACACCATTTTCAAATAATTTTCAAAATTAAATGAGTCCTCATCAATCTGGAGAAGGCGACCAGAAATACTGTCCTTCTTTTCTCAATCCTGCCCAGTGCCAGTGTAGTCCTGGGTCATGACTCTTAAGGATCATGGATCTGGCCTGTTTAAGACTGGAAAAGCAGAGAAAGACCTCAGCCCACCTGTTTCCTGAGCCCGCAGTAGCTGCCCTGCTCTGCACAGGCTGAGCAGTTGCATTTTCTGATTGTAAGGGATGGTTTATGCATGAAACACTGTGAGAAACAAAAGCAATTTTCCTTTCCAAATGTTGGCACTGTTACATCCAGCTGAGACGCGGCTGCACCGGAATGCATGAAAATGAAAACTTTATTGGGAAGAAGGGATTGAACTAAGTATCCAGGCTCATTCTAATGACACAGCAGGGCTTTGGAAACACAGGTGGTTTTCCAAATGCTGCTTCACCCACCTCTACCCACTGGCCCAGTGGCCAGGGCATCGGTGAGACTAGAAAGGGAGGTCATCTTCTCCATAGCTAAATTTAACAAGAGGGCTTTCTCACGGTGTGATAAGTAAAAGTCATTCTCTGTGGGGAAGATGAATAAGTGATTAATTTACCTTGTTTTATAGAGGTGTCTTCCAATGGTAATTTCCTTACATCTTACCCTGTTGGGAAGATACTGTGCACAGGGGAGTCTTGAATCACTTTACCTCTGCCATCAATAATATATAAAAAAAGAAGGGAGAGGGGGAAAAAAAAGCCTATAATAACACACCTTTTACTCAAAACAACTTTCATGTGCATCTTTCAAAGAGCTGTCTCTATACTGCATGCTTCATCAGCGTGAGGTGCTGTATTGGTGGAAGGACAGAAATGGGTCAGCCTTGGGACTGGACAGGCTGCCATCCCCACTTGGGGTGGGCAGTGGTCGCCCACTTGCACTTAAATCAGAAAATATAAATTAAAATTTTACACAAAGCAGATCAAAACTTTACATTAACGAATTACTTGGTCTTGGCTTTGAGTGCTGTAGGTGGGAAAGCTTACCTGTATTATATCCCCAAATCCTTAGCCTTGTCATGCAGCATATAAATAAATATATACAGGTATGAGAACTGTGAGTTGTTGTTTCTTTCCCTCCCCCAGGCATTTAGTCCCTGTATGACAAAAGTAGAAGAAAAATCAAATGTTACTGTTCCTGCCTGAGTCGGCATCACTGAGATTGGCAGCAATGACAATATCTGACAGAACTCTGTTTTCTATTACCCAATCATGGCTGCTGCTATTTCACATGAACCAGGAATACTTTTGAGTTTCATCCTTCTCAGTTATCACACTTCCTCCTGCTGGAGATGAATGTAGCAAAAACTCTTGCTTGTCAAGAGACTGGAGAAACTTTGACATGAAGCTTTTAGAGAGAATGCTTAAGGAGACGTTGATCACGAGCACAGGCAGCAGAGGCAGCCGGGGCTCTCTCCTCCCTCTGGCTTTATTCCTGAGGTGGTTTATCTGCCATTTATGAACAGGTTTCCTGTCTTCCTTTCATGAAGTCACTGGGATATTCAAGCTTCTCATATTATGCCCAAGTGAAGACTGATTTCAGCAGGGGGAATGCTTGGCCCCTCCTGAAGATCAGAGCACATCCCAGCTCTTTGGATTGGACACTAGATTGGGCTCTTGCAATAACCTGGTATTTTGGAAAACAAATGCATTCTTAATATATAAATAGGTGAATATCACTTTCTGGGTGCTGCCAAGTGTGTCTGCTCCAAGGAATTATGTAACTTAGCCTTAAAAAACTTAATTTTCTTGAATCCAAGTTACCGTCTCATAATTTAAGGGAATGTGTTTATTGGGTCAAGTTTTCCACTTGGACTTTGTGGAAGTTCTCCCTACTTTTGCTAGCAGTGTATTTGACCTCTTGCCCTTAATTTAAAGAAGATATTTTGCTTACAGAGACATTTATCTAACAGGGACCTGTAGGGGAAGAAAAAATTTGGTTTACAGATGACTTGATTCCCTCAAGGTACACGAATCAATCACATAAATTGCAGTGTGTCCTGCACTTCAGCTTCAATCAATAGGGGATTAAAACTCTAGTTTCAGTGTGGGGAAAATAAATGCCCATATTGATGCTATTAATAACACCTGGGATTACTAAAAGTGTACTGATGCTTTAAATTCTCACATTTTAGCACTTACATGTCTTGTTTGGTATTTCCAATGTTCCACTCTGCTGGAAGGGTGAGAACAGAGGAGGAACTTTGACTTACCCTAACTTGCTGCCAGGCATTGCTAAAAATGCTGCCAGGCATTTATTTCCTGCAACTCGGTACCCTGGGTGTTGTGTCTGGCTTCGCCTGGCTGCAGCAGAATATTAACGTGGAAGTAACTCGTGAGCGAAATTAAAGAAGCACCTGGTTTAACACAGATTTTTTAGATGGTCTCTGCTCCACTGTGCTGGTCCTTGCTTTGCCACACTCTTCCCATGTTGCCTTGGGCCAACCACTTGGGTAAAATCCACCCCTAGTTACATGGCTGTAGTGTTCTTAATTAAAAAGCAGATATTTCCATAGGGCGGTTCAGGATGTGTTTGTACTGCTGATGTGGCGTACCTCTACGGTGACTCCAGGTTTCTGGGCATTTCCCAGTCTCACTAACTGCCGACTATTTTTTTCCCCATCTGCTGTGATTAATCACTTTTGGAGATCTCTTAAGATCTGTATGGCTGGGGGCCAGGAATCAGTCTGGTGCCTTCACAAAATACCATCTCTGGTAGCAGGCTTCCTCTCTGGAGGGTGAAACAACGTTCTGATGGAGGATGAGGATTTTTCATGCAGCCTGGAGGTAAACAAAGGAAATACAAGTGCTTGATGCAGTGTTCATGTTATGCTTTTTGGTCTGCTGTGTGCTCGGAGCATTTGGTCTTCTTGCAGAGATGATACCCATGTCGAACCATCTCTGTTGAGATGAGTCAGCAACCTCTGCAACATTTTGGGTTTTATACAGGGCTGGACAGTCCTTTTCACAACACGGGGCCTGGTCAGTTTGTAAGGAAATTATGAACTCAGTATGTAAAAAACCCGTGTGCTGCCTACCCCACTAATGCTATTTTACTAATGCTGCTGTCTCTAGAGCTGCAGCTGTAACTTCACTTGAGGCTGGAACTGAACATTTTCTCCTTCTGATACAAAGTCTTACAAAAGAGACAGAAGTAGGTCTCTATTTTTTAAATGCGTCAGATACTCTCTTTAAAGAAAGGACCATTCTTTGGTGGGATTAAGATCTGCTGCCCTAGCATTTACTACATCTTCTGACAGGCCTTTCCAGTCCTAGATAAAAAGCCAGATTTATATATTTTTTGCTGCCCCACATCTATTATCAAGTATTTTCTTCTTTTGTATTTAGAAATTGGAGTTTAAATAATATATTTCTTCAGAAATGAAACTGATAGAATATATTATGCCACATCAAACGATATGTCCATATGAGTTTGCTTCTGAGCTAATAAATCCATTGCAGTTGTTAGGGAGTTCTAGAATGATCTCTTGTCTGCTTTAGATACTTGTCATTGATTTTGAAAAGTGCTTGATGTAGATGAAATACGGTTTTGTAGATTATGTGGCTTAAACTTTGGAGACTTCTGCTTTAATTTACTACAGCTCTCAAATGCTTTTGGCAAAAGGAACAGCCTGCCTCATGTAGGTCTGAAACCAGATGCAATTAGGAATGTTTCCCATCAGGAGGGGATTGTTTTTGTATAATAATTTTCTGTGAAAGCTGTTGCAGGGAACTGACGTCTGTCTTCACTGCAATCTGTCAGTGACTGGGAGTCTTAAAGCTTTTTAGTGAATTTTTACTCACCAAAGACATGATCAGCTTTAGCCAAGCCATCCTGGCAGGTGATGATCTAACCTGTTTGTAGCCATCTCTGAGCAGTATGGGATTCACAGCTCTCATGGGCAGTGTTCTTGCCTGAACTGGTCATACTGAAATTAGAAGTCCAGCATTCTTTGTCCATCCTCCGTTTGACCTATATCTTTCCTAAATTACCCAAACTAGTCTCCAGCTGAGGTCTTATGAGGGCTGGAGGAGGAGGAAAGAGGTACTCTTCTGGCTTTTGTAATCTTCTGCTGTTGGTGCACTCTGAAGCAGGACAACAGGATTGGTTTGGTGGCAAAAAATTCAGGTTTATGGATGTGATGGGTTGATCCTGGCTGGAGGCCAGGTGCCCACCAAAGAGACTCTGTCACTGCCCTCCTCAGCTGGACAAGGAAGAGAAAATATAACAAAAAGCTCATGGGTCAAGGTAAGGACAGGGAGAGATCAGTCAGCAATTACAGTCATGGGCAAAACAGGCTCAACTTGGGGAAATCAGTTTAATTTATTACCAATCAAAATAATTGAGTAGAGTAATTGGAAATAAAACCAAATATTAAAACATCTTCCCCCAACTTCTTCCCAGGCTTAACTTCAGTCCTAAATTCTCTACCTCCTCCTTCCAAGCAGCACAGGAGGACAAGGAATGGAGGTTGCGGTCAGTTCATCATGTTGTCTCTGAAGCTCCTTCCTCCTTACTTTCTTTTCCTGTTCCAGCGTTGAGTCCCTCCCACCGGGTGCCATCCTT
>NW_010259693.1:0-479 GCF_000690775.1 Eurypyga helias
GCTCTGAACAGCATGCAGGTGCCTTCGTCTGCATGTGGCTGATCCCAGAAGAATGGGATGCATCACTTTGTCTGTCGCTTCTCTGTGCAGGCTGCGCTCCGGGTTCTCCCATGGGAGTCAGTGCTGCTGAGTGACAAAAGGGAGTAGGAATGATTTATTAGCTGATTGAGAAAGAATTCTATGGCTAGTTAGTTATCACTGAACATAAAGTTCGTGAACAAAAAGCTGGTGTTAATGGAAGTGATGTTAGCTGAATGCGTAGGAGGACAACCAAAGAGCTAGAAATTCTTGTAGCTGGTGGAAGGCAACGTAGTAGATACAGGTCATGGTTTACTTCCAAGTTTGAGTCAAGATTTTTGAAAATAGATTACTAGCAAAATTATGATGAGGGGTTTTTTTGTGTGGTTTTTTGGTTGTGTGTTTTTTTTTTTAATGTGTGTGATCACGCTTTTTAGAGTATTTACAAGACCTGAGTCAGG
>NW_010259693.1:826-6409 GCF_000690775.1 Eurypyga helias
GTATTTACAGGACCTGAGTCAGGAGTGCCTGACACGGTAAGGGAAAGGGTGTCCCTGTTCTCAATGAAAATTCACGTCAACTCTTAGCAATATCAGGCTCTTTCTGCTGGGGAGCAGTGGAGCCAAATAGGGTGGCTCTAGTGTATACAGCAGCCCAGTTCCCAGTAGACCTTATACTGGGAGTCATTTTATACTGATGTGCAGGCAGGATCAGAATGAGGCTCCTTGATCTTTAGAAAACATTTAGTTTAGTGGTGGAATAGTGTTCAGTCCTCCCCCTCCCAACTCCTACAGACAATCAAATGCTATTACTCACTGCTGCTTTCTGAAATTGGGAAAGTACAGATGGTATCATATTGTTTGGAGGCTACCACAGATAAGCTGTGATGAAAATTCTTTGTTACCAGTGATTTCTAGCTCAGTTCTACTTTTAAATATGTTTATTCAGTGAAGGAGAAAGAAACCATGGGGCTTTTTCATTTTAATTTAGAAACCTCACTGGCTCTCTGCTGCTGCCATTTAAAACGTAGTTATGGTCAGAAAAATGATACTATGAAAAATAAATGATCTGGGGAATGCCGTAAATTTTGCTTGCTCACTCCAGCACTCCCAGATCAAATTTTCTCTGCATACAGGTCCAAAAGATGTCTGTGCAGATTGCCAGTACTGCAGACTATGTGCAATTCACTGGAAACTCTTCTTCCAGCCTTTCTTTGGGTGTTTGCTGCGCCTGGATTTCTGCAGTCAGGACCGGTCAGGTTGCTGTGGCAGTCAGACCTGAACATTGATGGACTGTAGCCTTGCATCCTATTTCCAATAGCAACAGGCATCAGGTACTTTTGGAAAGGATACAGGAAGCTTCTCAAAAAGGAACTGTGTGATACCTTTTGATCTAAGTGTTCTCCTATAGCTGGAAGTATCCTTTTGGCCTGTAACTAGCCTGGTTTTCCATCTTCATTGAACTTCACAAGCAGTTGCCCATGCTGTTAATTCTACAAAAAAAAGAAGGCGAACTGAGTCTCTCCCACAGGTTTTGTGTTCCTGAGAGCACAAACAAGTTTAGCAAAACAGAATCACTTGCTCCCTTGCAAGTAGGTCCTGCTGGTTTAGGAATAGATTAAGTGCTTTGAAACCGGTGTTGTGCCGCGATCCGTGTCCATGCACGAGGATGGTCGAAAACATGCCCTGGGTTAAGTGGAACTTGGGATGTCTGTTCCTTGTGCTGCCCAAACCTCACACACCAGCTTTGCGGGGACCACGTCCGTGTAATTCCTTTTCCGATTGCTACTGAAGTTTTACATTGGTGTGGACTTTTCAGTGGAAAATCCAAAGGGCACTACCTTGTTGAGCTTAGAGTACAACTGGAAAGTCCCTGCCATAAGAGTGTTTGCTTTCTGTTATAAAGGGACCGACAGCCTGTGAAAGGTCTTGCCCTCTTTGTGGGGATTTTCCCGTCTTTTCATTACTCAGCCCTGACTTCATTGCTGCCAGAGAGAATAGACGCTATTAAAGGGAAGAAGCAGGTTTAACGAAGCAGATATAATGAGAAGTAGTAGGGACGATGTAGCTGTGGGTGTATGTTGTGACTTTAGGCCAGATAAACAGTAGGTTGTGCCCAGCTAAGAAAGGTACGGCTGGGAAACCCTGCTGCACGGGCATCTGCGCTTTCCCTGGGCGCCTGGCTGACTCCGTAGTCACCGAGTACTCACAGCATTACACGCATTTTACACACCAGCCTCCCGTGTGATGCTCCTTCTGCCCCGCTCCCCACAGACCGCAAACTTCGTTATGTTTAGGGTGAATTTACTGGTTATGCTCTACGCTGAAGAGAAGCCTGTCCCGGTTTGCAGCACGGAAGGAACGCGCAGGAGAGCCGCGATCGCTGGCCGCTTGCACGGGCAGATACAAGGAAAAGGTAACTCGCCAAAGTAATGTGAGAGGCTGAGTTATTTTTTTAGAGCAGCTGTGCTCTGCCACCGAAAGCCAGGAGCTCAGCTGGAGGAAAGTGGAATGGCTTCGCTCTCTCCTTTTTTAATTGGGTTCTGGGGTGTTGTGCATGCTGGCAGCCTGGTGCCGGAGTACGCAACAAAAGAATACTGACAGCCAGGTTGGGGCACCTTAAATGTCTGGGAGAAGTTTTTGGGTTCCTACTCCGAGCTGTCTCCTTGTATTAGACAGTAGAACATGGAAATTCTTGTTCTGTTCATGCGTTAAGAATGGATCACTCTATTTTCTTAGCAAATAGCAGAGGAAAGTGAAGCAGCTGTGACAACTTAAGCACTGAAAAATCATAAATCATCTTTGCTTTCCCCTGTCCCCCAGAAATCATGAAAAATGAATGTGGAGCCCTTTAGGATGTATTTTTATGCTTTTCATTCTTTATAGCTGGGTAGCTTAAAAATGTGGTGCTTTTGACGACATCACATGACTTTAGAATTAGGGATTTTAATAAATAATAGGTGCAATTAAAATGGCAAGAGATGACACTAGAGAAGCTGTAAAAAGAAAACCGTCTCACAATGCTGTTGCTCCACAGGTAGAAACAAATGTTCGTAGGCATCTGCTCAGTTTGTGACAGAACTGGCAAAGATCTGTAGGCTTCAGCTGATAATTAGGCTTTTACAAGAACTCACGTAACAGTGAGACGGGCAAAAATACCTGTGTTTGGTTTAGCTCATTTTGTTCTTCAGTTGCGGATGTTCTGGGTTCATTCGGAGTGGAGCCACACTGCTCAGAAGCTCCTGCCTACCAATTCTCCCTTACAGCAGATAGATTATATCTTTCTAACTTCTGTCTGTTTTCTTTCATCCTATGAGCTGTGCTACAACCATAAAGGATATTCTTGGCCACAGAAATGTTCTTAATATTGATTTTCCTGCTTGCAGATGTGAAGGCACCTACGTTAGTGTCTCCTCCAAGCTCAGCGTCCATCACTGACTGGAGGAATGGGTGTTTCTTCTGGGTTATACCATTTACTTTTGCTTTGCATTTTATTTTCCTTTGGGAAAACCCATTTATGTCACATACCAGGAAACCTCCTGCTGTCTTTCTTGCCGCTTCTGGTATGACAAACACAGGACACTTGGCTCGGTGAACACCTTGTCTGACCTACTGGAGTATGTCATCCTTTCCCCTGCCCAAGTGATGATTTTAAAATAGCCATGTGTTGTGGACAGAGATGAACTAATTCACGTGATGGCATGGTCTGAATTAGAGGTGGAATTTTCCTGATTCGTTCGATCCTGAATTCACTGGGAATTTCAGGATTGCTTCTGTTGTAGACAGCTGAGTTTTGCTGCAAGGTGTTAAGGAACAAACGTTTGCTCTTTTCATTTGACCTCTTTACAGAGTGTGAGGACCCTTAACACAAGTTTCTGACTTAATAGAACCTCCTTCACCAAACCTTGCAAGTTAACTATCTTATCGTTTGCCGTGTCGCCGTGGAATGTAAGAAAAATAGCTTGTGTACTTTGGTTTGAAGAGACTTTTAACCTTTTTCCTTAAGGTTAATCAGGCCCGTTGGCAGAAGTTAATTAGAGCAATTAGGTTAGTTAGCATATTCTCCTTAGTCCTTGCTAAAACTGGGAATTTAAGGACTGTAATAAATACATGGAGATTAATGAGGGTGTTCTGCTACTGTTCATAGTCAGGAGAGGTGATCAGTGCCCCATCAGTTCTCTGCTGAATGATGCTTTCTCAGGTGACTTTATCATAAATATTGTAAGTAGCCATGGACTGTTCTTTGCTGACTGACTTAATGCATTAAACTTCTATCCTTTTCATTACACCCTCTCTTTGAGAACCAGTGCCCTTAAGAATGTGGTGGTGAAAATAGAAGTATTTTTTCCCCCCCGAGGGAACCACATTGTGCTCGGTCCATGGAAGATGTTTAAAGATCTTCTATGCCATTGCTTCTGTTTAGTCTTCCAGCTTGTCTTTAGCTGTTCTGACATCTACTTTTTGAGCTGTTATGTTTTGGCTACTAGCTATTTTCTCATGTACTCATACTTCAGCCTCTGATATCACCGGGCAGTCAGACTGGAGGCACTTCAGCTCCTATCTTGTCTCAGATAAGGGAGTACATGCTGGAAAAACTAGATTTTTCTTTTATGCTTTTTTCTACAGACCTGATTTCCCACCTGCTGTTTCCATATCCTGTAGAACAGGGAGACAGGAGACATTCCCAGACCTTCTCTCAAAAGGGTCTTAGTGAGACCTTGAAACTTGTCCCGTCTCACTTCCTCATGAGCCCCTTGAGCCGACCTTGCACTGGTGCTTGGTGTGACTTCCAGAATTTACGTTCTGCAGAGCTGGTGGCCATAGTCTGGGTTTACCTGGGCTTTGTCAGGATAGAGCAGATCATCGAATAACCCCTTTTTCATAGAATCGCAGAATGGGTTGGGTTGGAAGGGACCTTAAAAGTCTAGTCCACGCTCCCACCATGGGCAGAAACACCTTCCATAGACCAGGTTCTTTCACGTGTATTGTGGCCACAGCTCATCCGTTGCTGCTGAAACACCCCACTGTCTATAAGTGCATCTCCTGTGCCCCCTGAACATATGTATTTTTTTCCTACTCTTTCCACAGTCTGTCTCTATGGGTGAGAAAGCACTGGAGGGTTAGGTGATTTGTCTGCATCTTGCCTTACTCTAGGCAGGGTCTGTGCTGAACAGCGACGTCGGTGTATTCAGATGGTTGGTCTTTCATTCCCTAAAAAGCTCTATTACTTTTGGTGTCTGAGCCCACAATTCCTTCCCTTTTGCTTGCTTCTTCCAGGAATGTGTCGCTTCAGGGTAAAAGGTGATTCCAAAAACTCAGATTTTTTTTTTTTTTTTTTTTAAAGATGTGAGAAACACCTCTGGTTAAATCTCCAGAGAAATTCATGATGTGGGAGGTTAGGGTTACTTGAAGTGAATTGGAAAAAGATGCAAAGTTGCGGCTGATAACACTTGCTGGTGTGCGGCTCGTGCATACCAAAATAGGCCTTTAACTACATCCCCTGGTGTTGCTTTGCTGCTCCCAAGTTCGTGGCAGCAGGCAACTGAGACCTGATAATTTAAATTTGCATTGCAGTACATAGGAGAGGTGAGTCTGTTCCTTCTTGAAAGGTCTGAAGGGTCTAAATAGAAAAGCTAGACAAAGCACTAGGTGAAAGTGGGATACTGATTGCATTTTGTCGATTAGTTAAATCACAGGCATGCTGCAGAGATCTTTTTGAGGCTTAAAGCTGTGAAGTTGCCATCCAATTTTCAAAGTGTCCTCAATTAGCTTTACCCCTTATCAGTCTACGGTCTCTGGTTTGAGCAGAAATTGAATGTATGTCTCCTAGTGATTGCATATTCGAGCTTCTGGACCAGTGTCTTCCACCTTCTACCTGGGTGGTTCCCAAGTTGGGTGAGAAACGATCACTTCTGGGCACTGTAAACAGACCAACAATAAATTCCTGCTTGTATAGAAAGAAGCTGGCAGACTGACTCGAAAAGTGCTGGGCAGAGACAGGTGGAAAGCAGTGCTGTGGTACTTCCCCTCCCTTTTCCGTTTGAACCGGGCGGTGTGGCGGGCGGACCCTTGCCCCAGCCTGCC
>NW_010259693.1:6424-26926 GCF_000690775.1 Eurypyga helias
GCCTGTATCGCCGCCGCCTGTGCTCCCTCTTCTCTGGTACCCGAGGGACGTGACCCGGCGTCTTGGTCCTGTTACCCTTGGGTTGCTCTCCGATGGGTTAGATGGCATCTCTCTGATTCCGCTCGCTAGGATTTGAGGAATGTGTCTTGGAAAGAAGGAACGCACGTGGCAGCAAGCTTTCAATGCCCTTTCTTTCCTTCCTCATGGATAACTTTGGTGAGGTGTCGTGGAAACACACTGCTGTCCTACTAGGATGTCTGTTACCGACTTCAATCGTGACTTTTCCCTTCCCTTGGATCCGCCGTCGGCTCGGGAGATTTCACGGTCTGGCTGGAGTTATGGTGCAGGAGGCTTGGCAGGGGGAAGACACGGCACGGGGGTGATAAGGGTGGGCATGGGTGGTAGGGAGGAATGGTGTGCTTGTGTACAGCGTTCTGTTGAGACCCAAAATGAAGTGCCTTTGGAACAGTGTGGACAAGCCTGGCCTGGTGTGAGAGCTGGGCGCTGACAGCCGGACTGCTGATGGGAAATGTGGAGCCATGAAGCTGTTGAGTCCCACAAGCTCTCTCCTCTGTTTGCTAATCTACCTGTTGAAAGAGTCACTTTTATGGAAATCTCTAGTCTGATTTCTCATTAATCACTGGGTTAGAGCATCTCCTGACTTGCATGGCAGTCTGCCTTATTTACTGCTTCCATCACAGGAGCACATAAAGACCTTTATTGTGGAAAGACTCTGTGCCAGGCAATGTACAAATACGTAGCACAACCCTAGTCCAAGTTTTTCCTCAGAAAGCTGTGCCAGCCTTCGGACTGTAACTTCAGAGGCTGCCAGAAAAGGAATAACTGGATGGAATTTGGTGATTTATGCTACATAGGAGTTCAGAGGTTATGATGCTCCTTGTTTTAAAACTTTGAAACTTCCTGCAGGTTTTCCTGTCGCTACAGGTGGAGTTACTAAAAACAGTATAAACAGCGAACTTTCTGGTGTGTATTTGTTACACGAATCGGAGTGTAGAGCTCACAGTGCTTTATCATGCAAAGGAGGTGGTGGTGGTATTCCCACTTTGAATTGCAGGAAACATAAAAACAAATGGGGGAACAGCAGACCTTGCTGAAAGTCATGTGCAAGAGAACTGAATCCAAATATTTGAGTCCAGGTTGAAGACTAGTTCACCTCCAGAGACAGCTCAGCTTGGTAAAAGATGCAGAGCTGAGGTCATCCCATCAGAAGCATCTTCAGCCACGAGAGAGGGGTGAAACTTTTCCCGAACGTTCAGTGAAAGTACCAGGAGTAAAATCCAGGAGGAATAATAATTGAATCAAGGATAAAGGGACAAAGTTAGTAAATCGCAATCATTATTCAGGGGTAGTATTTCTTACTGTCCAAAGAGAATATTAAACTACTGCCTAGGAAAAAAAAAAAAATTAAAAATCACTAAGCAGAGAAGTTATTAAGAAAAGATAATGGAGGGAAGGGAATATTATGCTGATTCTCCAAACAGTTATGAATGAATATAGATACACTGTCTGTGATAAAAGAAACACATTTCCCCAAAGAGAATTGGAAAAAAACCAAACAGCTAAACACTGATCTGTCTTTCAAATACTGAGTACCAAAATAACCCACCTTTTCAAGTTTTCTGTTGATAACTCCTAATGAGAATCTTTGAGTCATGAAAACATTTAGCGATTTCAATCTTGTCATATAAGAGCAATAAATCAAAAAGATGGGACAGACAGCCGCTTCCTGAGAAGTCCCTGAATCAGTCATTTAGCACGTTTAAAAAAAAAAAGTGCAGAAGAAAAACCTGTCTTCTGTATAGTGTTTATAATAGATCAAATGTTTCTGTTTTATAACAGTAATCAACAAAATTGTGGAAGCAGCTCCTTTGCAAAAAGATCTGGAATTAGAAAGTCAAACGGTCTCTTTAACACCGCAGTCTGTTTGCAGTAAGTCGGTTGTTTGCATTACCAGAATGAATGTTAAAAAAACAAAGGGAGGGGTTAGCCTCGCAAGTTCAGCCCCCTCCCTGAAGTTTAAGCACCGAGCGTTTCACATCTGGTTGACTGACAGACTTGCAGCTCGAGTGGGAGCTGGGGTACAGTCCCTTGAACCAAGAAACTGTTTTATGGTGGCAACTGTGGAAAAATAAGTGACCAGTGCAGCAATGCAGTCAGTGGCTGCCTGTCTGTATTTCATGGAATCACGGAATAGTTTGGGTTGAGAGGGACCTTAAGGCCCTCCCAGTCCCATGGGCAGGGACACCTTCCACTAGCCCAGGTTGCTCCAAGCCTCATCCAGCCTGGCCTTGGACACTCCCAGGGATGGGGCATCCACAGCTTCTCTGGGCAACCTGTCCCAGTGCCTCCCCACCCTCTCTGGGAAGAATTTCTCCCTGATGTCCCATCTCAATCTCCCTCTTTCCGTTCAAACCCGTCACCCCTTGTCCTGTCACTCCCTGCCCTTGGGAAAGGTCTCCCCCCGCATTTCTGTTGTCCCTGTGGGTCCCCGCAGGGATTGACATCCAGCACACTGCGTAGAGGGCTAACGCGACGGCCAGGGAGACGCGGAGTTGATCATGTTGGGAAGAGTTCAGGTGAGAACAGGGCTGTGAAGAGCAATCATGATTGGCAAAGGTCACAAGGAAGTGGCTTCGCCTGTGATCGATGCTCTTGGCCATCCTCGGGAAGCTTCCTGGTTCAAAATAAGGATGAAGTTGATCCTCCCAGACATCCCACGGAGCTCCTGGCTTCTTCCAGGCAAGGGACAGCCTGTGTTGGAAGATATGTGCACTGATGGCAGAAATGTGCCGGGGGGGTGGCAGGATGCATTGCTCAGGCTTTAGCTTCCATTGGAAGGTGGGGAAGACTTTCTCAACTTCTGCTGAGGTTTCCTAGAACGAAGAGGGGAATAATTTGAGTGTCTTGGCTGCGTCTTTGTGATGAGGGAAGATTGATGGCTGGTCTTTTTGTGTCTGTATGGAAACAAACGCTCTTATATCCCACCTTAGTTACTACCCTCTCCCTTTTGACATTTGATTGAAAACTAAAGGTTTTTTGGGTACTTAGTGTCTGTTTCTAGGAGATGAACGTCGCTTTAGGTGTGCAGGCTCATTGATTTTCTGGAAGGCTTAAAAACAACTGATGGCTGCAGAACCTTCGAGAAATCGGTGTCTGTGGCTTAAATGTGTGGCTAGAGTTTTGGGGGGGTGTGTGAATGGGCTAGCCCCGACAAAATCACGTGCAGATGTGATTCCTTGTTTGTGCAACAAGAGACTCGTGCAGATACAGAGTGAATGTGCTGCTGCGTGTGTACGGCTCCGTAGGTGTTGAGCTCAGGGCGGGAGCTTGCCTGCGTAGCTACTGTATAAAATTCTTCTAAAATAGCGTGTTATTTCAGATTATATCTGTCCTACTGTCAGTCTGGCATCCACCTGAGATCAGCCACTTCTTAATTTCAGTTTAGGATTAAATCTAGACTCTCTTACGCCAGTGAGTGATAGTAATAGATCACGCCTTCGCTCTAGGGCAGCGCTGTAATGACTCCAGCTTGTGGCGTGCGAGCAGCTCTTCTGCCCTCGGGGAACTCGGCGTCACTAGGAATAAGGCAAAACTGTCTGTAGTCTCTTTTCCTGACCCCTTGGGCCAACTGGGTAGCTCACTGGATGTTGCGTAGGGTATGGCCCTCAACAGGGTGTAGTAACCGATGGGAAGCTTTCTCTGTCCCCCCGTACTCTGTATAGCTCTGAGTTGTTGCTTTCCTTTCTCTTATTCTGCTCAGGATATGTAAAAACTCAGTGTCCTGTGGACAAAAATCTAGTATAAAAGAAGAATTACCTTTTTTGTTAATTAGCATCATTCCAATATAAAGGTCGTGTTGATTTTTTTTAATGCTTCTTCACTGTTTGCACCAAAGCAGGGATCTTTTCCCAAGACGCCGGCTCAGTGATGGCACTCCCACTGCTTCCCGTGAAATGCGGTTGCACAGGTTGCTGCAAGACCGTTGGCAGATTTCAGGTTTCAAGGCCATATGCAAACGCATTGGATGTTGTCACGCTGGTGTGTGAAGTGGTTTTGGATTGCTTCGGTAACATTTTGGGGTGTATAGTGATAAACTGCTTGGTTCTTCTAATACTTCAGGAAACGTAGCAACAAAATACCTTGTTGTTTATTTTTTGATGCCTGAGGTAGTTTTTCATCTGCATTTTATGATTCACGTGTCGGGTTTGGATCAGCACAGTGTGGTTTGAAGTGTTTTGATGGATGCAAACAAGAGAGCATAGGAGAGGGTTAACTGGGAAATGTTTAGCTCTCAGCCTGTTGAAAGGATTGGAATGATTTACCCGAGTTGTGCATTTTAAACCTGGCACAACTCTCAGCCTGGTATGTCAGCTAATCTTCAACCTGTCTAACAGTCCAGTGGTTGAGGCCAAATTTTCTCAGCTTCCAAATACTGCTGTTGCCCAGGACACAGTATAGTCTTTTTCCTTACCCGGTCTCCCTGATTTGTGTTGGTACCATAGCAAAAACCATTCCAGGTGGCAGCATTTTTGTATGGGAAACTTTCAACTTCTGACTTAACCACGTGTGTCATGGGCATAATACATTTGTTACTTGCGAGGCTTGATTGACGGGATTGCTGCTTCTACCACGTCCACATCTATCCTTCGGCGGAGCTATACCGATGCCAGTAACTTCACGTGATGTGTTGACGTAAGGTTGGGAAGTGGTTGCCTACTATGGTTTCTTCTGAAGCTATTTTTACCTGCAATCTTTTCTGCACGTTTAAAAATGTAGGCTTTTGTAATTTCCATAAAAGAGAAATTTGGCAGTTAAAGAAACAAGCGAGTCTTCGTTGCGTAAGAACGAGGGGAGCTTGGTCATTTCTCAGAGTTTGACTTACCAGTCTTTGTATTGCTTCAAAATGAGCATGTGCATTGGAGGCACATGCAGAAGAAAAGTAAAGCAATGGCCTTTTAAAAGGGAATGGCTTAAATTTCATATGCACCAAGAGCAGCCTGTTGGCACAGTCTGTAGTAATTTCTGGTTTGAATACCCCAAGGCTCAGAGGCAAAATACATGGTGGGTGGGTTGCTGTTTGTGTCAGAGACCCTACAAGTGGGAGTATCATATAACTCGACTGTCTCTCCGTATATTGATTAGCTGCTGTTGGGTTAGATATTTAATTAGTGTTAGCCACCACAGACTTGTGCAAGCAGAAAGACACCTTGAAGCTGTGTTGATTTACTTGTGGCAGGAATTTGATGCTTAGGTTAGTAATGACCTTTTTCAGTACGCTCCACCTAAAGAAAGAGTAAAGCGCAATAAAGCAGATGCTTGGCTGTATAAATGGGATCTATCATAGCGTTTGTGGAGCATCTGGCACAGTTCCTCCCTGCAACCTGTTGAGAAGCAAACTTTAGGGAGCAATTTATGCTAATCCCTTCTGCTGTTAGCCCTAGGCTTTTCTAGCCATTCTGTTGGCAAACAAGATGCACAGGGCACGGCGTCCAGTTGAATTGGTCTGACTGAGAGGTAGAGCGGGGATCTTGGATACATCAGCTGGGATCAGAGTGATGAAAGATGACACTGATGTGTGTTGGAAACCGAGTATTGGACCGTGATGTTCTTGGGCCGGTGCACAGCAGAAGCACTTCGGTGCAGACCCAGTCTCTGAGGTCTTCATTATAGAATCAGCTGAATGGTTTTGATGGTCACTGACCTCAGGCTTCACGCAGGTCTCTTGCAATGATCATTTCTCTTGCTTTCTGGATCTGTTGGTGAAGAAGCTCGAGGCAGGGTGGCATTGCCACCAAACCCAAAGCACTCAGCGGCATGTCTCGATACTCAGCGTGTACGTGGGTATTTCATTCTACTGGTTATCTGGCAGATGCAGAGGGTTGTTACTGCTTTCAGGAATTAAGTAATCCTAAAGGTTAAGCCTGCGGGGTGTTCTCAGCCCTGCAAGAATTAATATGGTGACATTTAACTGCTATTAAAAAAAGTTTTCTTTTTTCCCCAGCCCCCCGCCCCCCTTGCTTGGAAAACTGCGTGAGTGGTTTGCTTGGCGTGCTGCTGCGGCAGTGGCTGTTTAAAATAAATCAACAGATCGCACAACTGTCCCTGTCGTTGCTTAGGCTAATGCAGAGACAGATTATGGTTATCTCTGCTACCACAGCATGGCAACAGTTGGCACACGCTGACTTTTTAATGGCCACTGTGTGAACTCTTCCGTAGAGTCCTTTCCCCCCGCGTACGGAGAGATGGGATCCTCGGCAGATGCCAACTGGCAAATCTCTTGGGGAGGGTGGGGGTGTAGTTTTGTATTTTTCACTAATTTGGGATTTTTTTCACTAGCTTAGAACTGTTGCCCATTGGGAAGTGTCTCTTTGATTCCTCAAACAAAACCGGACCCTGCTGACAGCTTTGTGTGTAAAAACTGGATGTGGTGTCACTGATTTATTGTGTTTCCTAATGTACAGAAAGGAGGGGAAGAATGGCATATAATCAGTGGCTCTTCTAGAGGGGTGTCCATATGCAGGCATCGTCTTGCTGCTCCAGTTAGATCTGGTTCTGTGCTTTCTCTTAATTTGCTGGACAGGAATGACTTTTTACATCTTTGGCTTTTTAAAAAATTTCTGTATTTGCTGCTTCTTCAAAGTGTCTCATTCAGGTGCGTTTTGAAGAAGTTTCCTGCCATTTCTCCAACCCAACTGGCTCAGGTAGATTGCAGCTACCAGTTTGATACAGGAATGTTAGAAATGAGAGAACAACCCTGGTTTGGGGGCTTGGTCCATAGTCTAGTGAAATCTAGCCCCATTTGCTCTACTGGGCTTCCCATCATCACTTTTCTCCTTTTTCCATCCTTTTTTTGCTTTTTTCCTTCTCCAGAACAATGAAATACACATCTATTAATGTTGTTTGTACTTTCTGTAAAACCAAGTCCATTCACTGCAATGAATAATCACTCTCTCAAATTATGACAAAACAATAAACAGCTGAGTTTAACATATTTTCATACCATTTAAGTGGATGTCTATTGTAGGACAGCCTAAAACCAGATTCGTAGACTTGGTTTCCCATGGTTTTCTGAGGACTCCAAAAGTTTTTGGTTTTTAATCAAATACTGGGAATATGCAGCCATTTTGAACCCAAATTATGATCTACTGGCAGAGTTTTCTGTAGCTAACAATTTTATAATATTAAAAGGGTCTTTCTTCTATTTAAATTAATGTAAAACAGTTTAAATTATATCAAGTCATACATGAAATGAACAAGCTATACAACAGTTATGGTAGAAATTTGGTGACGCGATGCCTTATTGCGTGGAACTGGTGTAAAACCTGCAGTTTACTTCTGTGAAAGGATCCAGGACCAACAAAGGGCCTCAACCACATGGCTCCAGTTCAAGAGAAGTAATACTGCCATTGATTTTGGTTGGCCCACCAGCCATGCAAGGAGCGTTAAGATTTGAGGTGGATCACTATTGACAGTGGGGTACCAGAGGGGAGAGTATTAGCAGTGTCTTTCTCAGCCCCTTTTTGGCAAATACCTATCTTGCTTTTGTACCATTTTTTTTAAATTGTCATAGCTTATTTCATCTTATTATCTAAATCAAGTCTCTGGAGAGTAGCTTATCCCAGCTTTGATCCATTATGTTGTTTACTCTTGTTTCACAAACCATTAGGGATGCTCAAGGACGTAAAATAAGATATCCATCAGGCTAAATCTCATGAGCCATTTGCTGCAGATGTAGTGTTGTCTGGATCACAGCGGCAGGGTTTCAGTGCCCTAATGGAGTCCTTTCTGAGCTAGTAGAGCTCTGAGCTGCCTTCCTGACGGGTATCGGTAGGGTAGCCATGCTCCCTGCTGTAAGGCAGGTCCTCTCAAAACTCGACGCTTCAGCTTCTCACCTGTACATGGAGAGGTGCTTGGTTTGTGAGATCAACGACGTAGGGCTGGATGTAGACACTGCGTAGCTACCGGGACTGGGAATGTGTCCTTTGTCCTCTGAAAGGCAACCTTTGCTTCTTCCCGGAGAAGGTGGGGAGGCACTGGGACAGGTTGCCCAGAGAAGCTGTGGATGCCCCATCCCTGGAAGTGTCCAAGGCCAGGCTGGATGAGGCTTGGAGCAACCTGGTCTAGTGGAAGGTGTCCCAGCCCATGGCAGGGGGGAGGAGCTAGATGGTCTTTAAGGGCCTTTCCCACCCAAACCATTCTGTGATTCTATGATTATCTATTTTCTGTTCCTTCTGACTTGTAATGGCATCCCCTGTATCCACCCTCGAGTAAGAATCCACTTTGCCTTTGGGGTCTAAAATTACAAAACAATAGCCACAAAGAGTAATCCAATTATTGAAATGTCATGAGCGACTGTATAAATTGGGGTTCACTTGGTTGCTCTTGGAGAGATACTTCAGGCACAAAAAATGCCAATAATGACATGTGGCTACAACATAAACTGGATTGGAATATTTTGCTTAGTTTTTAAAAGCAGTAGCCACTAAACATGTGTCTTTTTAAGCAACTTTTTCATTGGAAGATTGGGTTCATCCCACAGATGGGAAGAAAATCAAGCAGTGATACGTACCATTGCGTTACACATGCACCATTTTTTGTTACTGTTTTCCAAGCATGAGGACAGCTTAAGAAATATGCAGGAATTAATTGTTTAATCTTCATCTTTTGTGCGTTTAGGCGAGTTTACTGTTCAGTTGCCTTGAAACAGCTGAAGGATTCAGGGGCTGGAGCAGATGCAGACTTCTGAATCTGTGGAAGTCAGAGACAAGCTGAAGTGCTCATCCTTAGCACAGACAAAGAGGACTCTAAAGGAATTTTCCATGCCTGGTAATTTGTGATGGTTGAAAAGCCTTTAGACACCAGCTCAGCAGTCTCTCTCCCACGACTCCTGGCCTCATTAGGTACGAGGGTGTCTCTGCTTTGCTCTCGCTGAGCTCTGCGTGAGTCCACGCTTCCTCCGCAGCAGTTTTGCCTGCAGCACTTGAGCCCCGAGTGGTTTCTCTGAGCTTTGCCAAAGCTCTGCTTCAGGCTCTGTGGCTGGATTCATCGCTGGTATGAAGTGGGACAGTCCTCTGATGTATTGAGGTAGCACTTAGCGGTCGGAGCTCCAAATCGGAGTTCTTTCATGCAAGGTTATTCAGAGTGTACTAAAAAGTGGAAATCTTATATATCCTTCAAGCAAATACACATTTATGGGAGGTGTGTGCATACTAGCTTTTTTTAACTATTATTTATTCTTTTCCTCTTCTAAATGCAGAGCGTTATTTCAAGTTTAAGCCCACAAAACTCATAACGTGTTTTGAGCAAGGGAAGGCCATAGACTTAGCTGTTGTGAGAATTTACACAGCTTTCACTAAGCTCCCAAAGTTCTAAACCAGCTCTTTCCCAAAACATTTGCAACCAAACTGCTCCCTACAGCATTCGGGAATTCAATGACATAAATTGTTAGAAGTGTTATAGTATAATTTGTAAATGATGTTGATTTACTCATTCCAAAGCCTTTTGAAGTAAATAGATTGTGTTAATTTTCTCCAACTAGCTGTATATTCAGAATAACCACTGAAACACTCCATTTAAATATATATTCAATTAAACTAATGATGTTTTAGAACATCCTAAATAACAACACATCGCAAGGACAGCTGTCCATTTCCTTTATTTAGGTCTGCATCCTGCACTGCTACACGTTTTGCTGGTTGATTTTTTTTTTTCTTTTTCCCCTTACAAATATTAGTGTAAATTATTGCCTTTTCTGCATCACAAAGAGCAGCAGCTGCCCCCAACTCTAGGCTGGGGATTAGAGGAGGAGGAAAGCATGGAAACAAAGGCCGTAGTTAAAATGAAAAGGTGTAATGCTTTGCTGTAAAGCCTAACGCTGTCAAGATGGTGTGAAGAGGCTCTAGGGTAAAGGAGAATTGGGCCTTGTAATAATCCCGTGTAATTATGCAAATTGATATTACAAAAAGGGCTTTTAATTGGGAATGCTAAACAACACTTTAATAATGCCAGGCCATTATTCTGTGCGGGAGTCAGTTCTGGCAGAATGCTTGTTGTGGGCTAAGGAAAAGCAAACATGCCAAGACCTTTGCTGAGAAGTGTTTACAGGTGTTAACCTTGTTTCACATCAAGTATTTACCAGGAAGGGATTTTCCCCACACAGAATCGCACTCGTATGAGTGTTCTATCTCTGCACTTAAATCAGTTTCTAGTGAGTTTTGTCTTCTCAGTAAATAAATCTCCAGGTAAAACTGACTTCCAAGGTAATGATTTCTGGTTTGAACCTGCTATGAACTCATATAAACTCCCAAGATCATTGTCACCTTTTAATTTTACTAATTACTGCTTCTGTTTGCCACTAAACCTTCTGAGGTTCTTCCGTTCAGTGTAGAAATCCACTAATGTTCAGCTTGTTAGGATATGAGACCCCTCATTAACTCGGAGTATTAAATGAAACAGTTGAGTTAGTAACCAAATTGACAAAGAAACAGCTGACTCTCTCTATGATTAGGGACTTTGTCATCTCGTTCATGGATTAATTATATGGTCCATTATACTGAAATGTGGGTTTTTTTATATCGAGTCTAGTTTTGTTCTTGAGTTTTTGTGCTTGCCAGCTGCTTTAATGTTCTTTATCTTTCTGTGAACAAGCACCAAATTACAGATTTCTGAACTTGAAGGACAAATTTAGAACATAGTTTTGAGTGTGTGTTATTTCAAGTAAGTTCAAGGATGAATGTGCATAGCACAATCTTCAGAAGGGTAAGGCTGGTACAGCTCTTCTCTGCTGTGATGTGTCCGTGAAAGCAAACAAACAGGAGCACCCAGGAAAATTGGTTTCAATGCTGCGCACGCTTCCTGGGTGTTCTCCTGGGAGGAAAAGCCATGGAGAGACAGTAATGATTAACTCTTTTGTAATGGCTCAGGAGGTTAGGTTGCTCTACTGAACAGTCCCCAGTCATCCAAGTTAATTGGCATTCTGAAAATTAGTTGGATTGTGGTTTTGAACCCGTATTTCAAACAAATGCCTCGATAGGTTGGCATTGGAGAAATTTGGTGAGAGACGGCCCTTGGCACAGGAAGTATATCATCAAAATAGCTAAAAGATAAGAAAGAATCAGAGGAATGCATGGTTTATAGAGGGGGAGATCCAGAATCATAGAATGATTTGGGTTGGAAGGGACCTTAAAGATCATCCAGTTCCAACCCCCCTGCCATGGGCAGGGACACCTTCCATAGACCAGGGTGCTCCAAGCCTCATCCAGCCTGGCCTTGGACACTCCCAGGGATGGGGCATCCACAGCTTCTCTGGGAACCTGTCCCAGTGCCTCCCCACCCTCTGCAGGAAGAACTTCTTCTTGATATCTTATCTAAACCTCCCCACTTTCAGTTTAAATGTGGAATTAAGTATCTTGGAGGAGAAATCCGAAGTCACTGGCAGGCCGGGGTTGTAAAGCAGCGGGGCTGAAGGCGCATGGAATCCAAGGAGGTGGATTCCATCCCCGGAGCAGGGACTGTGCCTGTGAACGCAGGGCAGCGTGGTTTGCAGCTCGCTGCGCGACAACAGTTTTTGGAAGAGCAGAATTAGGGGTGGCAGTGCTGGAGAAAAAAAGGAAAGTAAATATTTTGACACAAAAAGGAAGATAGCAGGAAATTACTGGTTTCAAAGGCTCTGTTTTTACCAACAATTGATTTTGACTCGTGGAAATAGGCAACCCTGTACAGGATGAAGTTTGCTCTGAACGAGGAAACCATTTGGAGTCGCTTTGTGTTCATCTCATTAATCCTCTTTCTGCCTGTTAACTTCTAAGCAACAGTTTCTGGAGAGGGTGGAAGAGTTGGCAGAGGGGGAAAAAAAGTAAAATTCAATAGCCTCTGAAAGCCTGCGGGAAAAGAAATTAATTGTGTAGCAGCAAGAGGGATGTTTGAAGGCTTTTCTTCTAGCAGGTAGCAGCCAGCAGAGTTCTGGGCTGAAAGCCTCATCCGGCTTTTAATCCAGGAAATTAATGGCAAAACCCTTTGGCTTGAGATGAGAGAATGGAGTTCTGTAAGGGAAAATGCTAGAGATGGATCGCATGATCAAACAGACCGAGTAAACGGTGCAGCAGCTTCTTTCCTTCAAGGTGGTTCTGGGTTATAAACCAGGTTTTAAAGACCTCCCGGGTACGAGGCCTTGGGATGTGCTGGGGATGTGAAAGGGCCGGATACAGCGAGTGCTCTGTGCTCTGCTGGGTTTAACTGGAATGGGATGCTCCTGGTTCACTCTCCCGGCAGACGGAGGTGTGTGGACCCTCATAACGTTTTCCTGTGTCCTGACTCGGGCTGTATGGGCGGGTGAGCTGGTTTAGCAGGAGCAGGTTGGAATAGTCGGTGTCGGAGCTCCGTAAGCGCATTATACGTGATGCAGGGGAAGGTCACTCGAGATAACGTCTGGTCTGTCTCTTGGGCCGGGTTTTTCACAACCAGCAGGATTTGAGGTTTGCAGAGGGAGGAGGGTGATGCTGGAAGGTTTCGGGGCACTGCTTGGAAGGTCACAGCCTCATTAAGTGCTGCAAAGGCTTTGGAGCTGAGCTTCCCGAGCTAAACTGGAAGAAAGCTGTTTGCTCCTGCCAAAGCTGCTCTGTGTTGTAAATGGAAACAATTGGGAATTGCTTCAACATCCACTCTGCTCCTCCAAACCAAACCGCTGGTGGTGATAGGACATAAGGAAAGCAAAGCTTGAGGTGTTTGCTTGGGGGGAGGAAGCTGTGGCATGCCCAGCCCACCCAGACTGGGAGCTGGGCTCTTTACAGGGTTACACGGATGGTTGTCTTTCCCCTCTCGGGAGGGCTACAGTCCAAGCAGCAGGACCCGACGGTGTGTAGGGGCTCAGGGCAGAGCTGGACATCGTCCTGCCTCGTGCTGGGAAAGACGCATCTGCGCCAGGGCCTTTCAGTGGGTAGGAGCAGCCCTTTATTTTAGAGAGGGCGTTTTCAGGCTAACAGCCTCCCAGGCTACGAAGTACAGAAGTAACACTAATGATGGAAATTGTGTAAGTACCTAGATAAACTCCGCTCTGTTTGGGCAGCGAAGGAAAAATCAGTTTTTGACAAGGGTTGCGACACTTCAGAGACAGTGATAAGGAACAGGCACTTGAAAATGAGGTATGTGTTTATCTACAGCAGCTGCCTAACTAAGGGAATGGGAAAATTAAATTTGTCCCATCGTTATCTTTTGTACAAACAGGCAGTGTCCCTCCAGCCAGGCAGCCTCGAAAAAGCCTATAATTATTGCATATAATAACTACCAACATTAATCTTAGCTGTTGCTTGTACAAAAATTATAAATTACTGCAGCAAATCCTATTAGAGCAAGTATTAAAAGTTACTAGACGTTTATTTGAACCTTGATTTGTTTTTTCTCGTAAGTTTGTGTTAATTTTCTCCATATTTCAAAACTCCAGCAATTGCTGTAATAGAGGTTTGATAGTTTAAAAAATTCATTACTCTGGGATTGGACTAATGAAAACCAAAAAGGTCTGGAAGCCAGGGAGGATTGTGAGTATTACTCTCCAGGACTGTTCATTCTTGCATACAGGGTGTTTCCCAACAGTTGTTAGTCCTCCTGCTATTAGCAGCACACTTGTAGTAGTGCATTTGAGCCCATAAACCATCCCATTCCTTCCTTTCAGTAGGGCTCAATCCTGCAGGAGTACTGATGGCTCTCCGGGGAAGCATTAAAACCTGAGGGTAAATGCACTTCAGAGCTTTGCTGGAGCTGTACTGGAGTGCTGAATGCTTGTGGGACTGGGAAGGAGGCAGAATTACTCTCATAGTTGTTATTTGGTCTTACATACACGGAGGTGATTTTCAAGGCTTCTATTCAAATACTGCTGGATCGAGGCTTAAATGAGCATCTATCACTTTTATTACTCTGAGATCCCGAGGTGCTTGTGAAGACTTGAACTTCTTGAGATTATCTGCAGGAGGACTCTGTTATTTCTCGAGGACTTTACAAGTCCATCTTTCGCACACTTGCAGATAGAGGCAGTGACAGGTTAGATGACCACCGAAGCAAAACCACTGTATGTTGCACCCTCTTTTCAGATCTTTGCCCAGAAACCAAGATGCCTCTTTTGCTGTTGTGCTGAAAATTGTGGAAAAAAGTTTGGGTATCCAGTCACTGAAGTCATTAAGAATTTAAAATGTGAAACATTGTTCTTTTTTAGATTGTGCTGGTACAGAAATAGGCATTTTTGAAATTTTTCTCTCGGGTATTTATAGTATTCTCTCTGTTCTCCATAAGTAATCTCCTACTACCTTTTTTCCTCTCTAGTTCTCAATCTTCTAAGGCCTCTCTGGGTGGCTTTTTGATGTTGTTTTTTTTTTATTTACGTTCAGGTTTCAGCAATGCAGATATTTCTAACACGTCACCCTCGATATAAGGAGCCAGCCATCTCTTGCACTCACGGTGGGACGGGGGTGGCAACGACTTTAAAATGCTGCAGGACCTTGATGGACAAGCAGATGCACAAGGCACTCAAATGACAGAGAAGTGGAAGCAAAATGATGGTCTGTGACCAGTTCACGTGGAGTATAAGGTGAGTTCACTGTGCAGCAGCATCTTTTAAAGTGGGTTACCTCGGAATACGTACAGAGCGAGCGCAATCCTGCATGGATGTATAGTAATTCCAGTGTTCCTGGCACGTGCCATGTATGTTTGTTTAGGGAACGTGGATCCTCTCAAATATTTTTATGCCTTGTTATGGAGGAGGAAGCCGAGATGTCAAGCGCTCGAGTAGCTGCTGGGATCACGTGACAGAGCTTGGGGACACAACTGTGGAGCGCTGACTCTTCCGGGACAGGGATTTTGTATCCCCACAACAAGCATGCTCTTCCATATTCTTACTCTCGCTTGCATTAGCTGCTGGTTTTTGCCGCAGCTTTTTATAGCATTCGATCCAGTTTTGCCAACAGGGAGAGTATCAAGAGGGAATGTGTGCGTGTCTAAATGCATTGCCAGGCATGGAAATGTCTGCCTGTGCAGCAGGCTCGGGGACAGGCTGCTGACAGGTTGCCTTGTCTGCTTCTTTGGCTTCAGGGAGGGCTTTTTTTCTCCCTGAAACCATGTTGTGAGAGTAAACGATTCAGAAATCTTTCAGAGCCAGTGGAAAGCCTGATTTTAAAACAGCAAGTGATGTTGTTCCAGATGTCCCTATTTACAACTCAGCAATAGCATCTTTCTATTCCGTGCAGCAACTTTGGTGTCCACACTGCTTTTCCTTTTAAAAAGAATGATGGTGGTTCAATTTTGAGATTTTTCCCTGGATTGGCAATCATAAGTGTATCACTGTATCAATGCATAAGGAATTTCTGCTGGAAGTGAACCCTGCTAACCATGTCATGTCTTATGAGCTCTTATAACTAATTCTTTCCTTGAAGTGGAATTATTCCTCATGAATCATGCTTCAAAGGCACCATATATCTTCCTATATTTAATAATAATCATCTGCTTAAAGCAAACTTTTGCCACTCAGGCTGGTTTTAAAGTAAATGCGCTCTTGTCCTACCCGGCACCGGATCCCGATCTTGCACAGCTGCGCGGTTGCTGGAGCTGCTTATTTCAGTGCTCCTTGTCCAGACTGTCTGAAATAACAGCTCTCTGGGTAGTTATTTCTGTAGTCCGCAGCTCAGGGTGGCTGCAGGCAGGATTCCCAAGTCCCGGAGACCTACAGAAATCATGAATGACGTCATCGCTGAACCACGTCATGTGTGTAACTGCAGGGGTGTCGTTTTGACAGGACAAGGGGATGTTTGATGTCCCTGAGGAGCAGGTAGTCGGAGCTCTCGTAGAAACAGGTTCTGTATTTAATTTTCTGCATCGTTTGTTTTGTTGCATCACAGCTTTCTGTGGTCTTGATTCAACCCAGAAAAATCAAGAGTCAGATTCTCTCCTCTTTATTTGCATTTTGCTTTAAAAGGGTGATTATACTCTGGGTTGTCTCAGACCCACGGCAGAATTGCATCTTGTGCTTCCCTGCAGTAATATTCACCCATTAGAACAAAAAGCCACCATGCTGACTGGGTAGCAGTTAGCACTCTTTTTGCTTTAACATGAATTACTCCATAAAGTGCAGGAACGAATGAGGGTCATAAGTTTAAACTTTATTCAGAGCCGTAACTCTTTTTCTGCAATCCTATATAACTTCACTAGTTAAGATCAGTCCCTCCCTGGATGGGGGAGCTGTGTGCATCAGCACGCTTCTCATTTGGTTTTGCAGCCACTCTCCACAGTGCCGTGTCTCACAAAAATCTTGAATGCACACCCCCGCCCAGAATATCCACACGAGGATGCTCTCCTTTCTTCCCATGTGTGCATTTCTGAGCAAATCAGGAGACGGGGAACTCTTGACTTCATTAGCTTCAGGGCAGTAAGAGCTAAATGGCTCGGGTTGAGTAGCATCTCATTCATGTTTCATGGACGTGGTGTTGCTAGGCCACAGAGAGCGGAAGGTTGTAGTGTCTTGTGAGATGCCGGGGGGAGCTTGTTCTGTTTTACCTCTGTAGCGTCCTATGCAAGGATGGGGTCTCACCCTTCAGCATCAGCTAACTTTTCCGTGACTTTTCCCAAGGGCAGGGAGTGACAGGACGAGGGGTGATGGGTTTAAACGGAAAGAAGGAGATGGGACATCAGGAAGGAATTCTTCCCGCAGAGGGTGGGGAGCACTGGAACCGGTTGCCCAGAGAAGCTGTGGATGCCCCATCCCTGGAAGTGTCCAAGGCCAGGCTGGATGAGGCTTGGAGCAACCTGGTCTGGTGGAAGGTGTCCCTGCCCATGGCAGGGGGTGGGGCTGGGGTGGCTTTAGGGTCCCTTCCAAACCAAACCATTCTGTGATTCTGTGTGTTTCTCTCAAATTCAGTGATTCAATGGGAGGGGGACAAAAAACTCACCCAACAGTTATTTGTCAGTGGATGAAGATCATAGAATCCTGGAAAGGATCTGGTTGAGATCTGCACCTCTCGCTAAGGAAACAAGTCTGATACTGATCAGGGTTTATTTTTGGACAGTGTCTTGCTCCCTGCCTCCGAGTGTTCGAAGGGGCGGATGGGAAGCTAGGAATAGTTCTGCCATCTAAGCAAAGAGACAGCGGTCTTATTCAGACCAAACTTAATCCTCTCTGAGTCAGAAATAACTGTATTGACTTCAGTGTGCTCAATTCTTGTTTTTTTTTTTTTTGCCTGCCCCTCACCTAGCATCGTCATTTGAGCCTGTGCAAAGTGAATGTAAAATGCTGCCAAATCACAGTAATAGCTTTCCATCCACTTAGATGTTACTTTGCACATGCCTTACTCTGCGTGCCGGTAAGTACTGGAAAATTGGGCCCATTAGGGGTTAGCAGGATATATTTCAAACTCTGGAAATTTTAAAAACTTGGTGGCTGAGGTGTTGTCCGTGTCCAGCTGTATAGAGGGATACTTTTGGCTGCAGGAAAGGCAAGCTGAGCACCTGGGCTGGGTTTGAAGTCTGCTTTGTGTGGGTGTGTTGATGGGAAATAGGCCTAGAACTCACCTGCCATCTTTAGAAATGCCATTTAATACCAAGGAGCAGTCCTTTTGCTTTTTGTGGGACTGTCGTGGTGTCTGTCACTCCTCTTCTTAAAGGTCATATTGTTGCACTCTGATTTTTTTCCTGCAGTGAGAATGGATTTTGAAAGTGCAGAGGAAGATGAGTCGGGTTGTTACCACCTTGTAATTAGAGCAGTAGGTTGGAAGGGCACAGCTCTGTTGAAATGGGCAGAGGTCAGGGCGGCTACAGACCCGTGAGCAATATGCAGGAGTGGATGAATAAGGGATGGTTGTTATTAGACGAGCCTCCATCGGCCGGAGCGGGAGACCCCTCCTGAATTATTGTAGTAATATTTGCATTTCCACAGAGCCTCAGGTGCTGTCTTGTATGGAACTGGAAAATGCATTCAGATGGGTTTAGAAAGGACTGTGGTGTAAACCTAAGGCCGGCTGGAATACAATAAGTAGCATCTTACCTAACCTCTTTAGCAATGATTTGGAAGAAAAATGGCTGTTTCTGAGGAGTCTTGAGTGTACAACCTTAATACAAGACCCTGCACGGAGGATTTTGTTGTCATCTTGGATCTGTCTTGTAGCAGGTTTCTAGCAGAAGATCTATAGATCACTTTTATCCTGCAGCCAAACAAAGGAACTGTTTATTTGGTTAATGGCATCAGTCCCACGGTGTAAGTATAATTTATAACTCTGCACCAGCGCTTGGGCCAGTGGATCAATGTACCTACAAATACGTAGACACAGTAGATTGGAAGTGTTTTCTTGAATTTTTAGGTACCAGCTGAAAAGACATGGCTTGTTTTTCACCTTGAGGCGATATCACCCAGTCCCTTAATCTTCTGGTTTGCTCCTCTCTGAAATTCTTAGAGGATGGTACATTTGACCAGTATTTCTCAGGTTTAGCAGTAAAATTTGAAGGAAGTTATGAAAAAACTTTTGATGAAGTAGGACAGTCAAATATGGATGTCAGTCTTCAAAAGGATGAAAATGTTGGTATTCAGAGCACTGGAGAAACTTTGTTCTTGGTCACAAGTCAGTGTGACGATCGGGTGAGGGGGCACAGTCCCTACATTTGCATCTCCAGAAACAATTCCCAGTCTGATCCCCCTTAACACCTCACCAAGGCTTCCTGTTGATTTCAGGTGTCATTAAGTGGCCACAGATTTTAAAATAACAATAATAGTAACCTGTACTTAAGGCTTCTTCTGATCTTACCGATGTTCATGGAGTTTTTAGTCTTAGTCCCAGCTTTCTCGTCCCGACTTGTTTCTGAGCGGACTGGTTGCAGTTCATCACAAGTAATCTTTTGCTCCATAAACTCAATTGCTTGTCTAAATTATCTTCCTGGAGCCCCATTATCCTACTAAAGACATCAATGTCTTTTTCGAAGGTTTTCCAGTGGTTCCTTGTGGAAACCACAGTTGTTACCATCAGATTTAACTGCATCTGCCCTGCATTGATCTGCAACGTCTGTGTGCTGTCAGGGCTGTGACTTGGGTTTGTGACCCTCCTGGTACTGGAGCATGAGAGTGCATCAGAGAATGCGATTAACCTTTGTTATCCATGGCCTTTTCCTCCTCGGTTCCTTTCCCCAGAGACTGTGTACAGGGCATTGCAGTTGTGTGTGTTGTTTAATTAAGTTACATAGGGACAGTTGATGTGGCCATTTCTACTTTTGGTTGCCTGTTAAAACCATCTGGTGATTGTTTTATCAGTCAGTTAAAGTAAGGTCAGAATTAGCCTCTCCCTTTTAATGTTAGCTCAGTCCTAACATTAGTGCTGTGTAGGTGCGAAGGCATCTTTTTAATGTCTCTTAAAGTAGCATTTGGCTTAGTCTTTTAATCATATGATGAAATTGCAGTGTCATCTCCAAGGCCAAATATTACATCGTAAAGGTTCCTGCATAATCTATCCAAATGCCTTCTTCAGCGAGACTGACTGTTCTCATGGTAACTTCATTGACTTTGGTATAATTGTGCTTTTATTCCTGGTTTATGCTAGTGTGAATGAGGTCCTTGTTCTCCTCCGTCAGCTTCTGTGTCGCTTTGGTAGTGAGCGATGTTGATGGTGCCCGAGGGCTGGCGACGAGTGTAGGGCTAACTCCTTCAGTCGTGTGCTGGATGTCCTGTGTCTTTTCGCCCTGTGCTGTCAACCGCGGGGCTTTAATGGACCCGACGTTGTTGCAGCCTTGTCCCGAAGGTGCTCTCAGATCTATTCTCTACTCTGCCCTCGGATGTTCCCTGCCTGTTTCTCACGTATTCCTTCTTCAAACATCCAGTGGTTAGAGTAGATGCAAACCTCAGGCTTCAGGCCGGGGAATCAGGGCCTTGCTCACCGCCCAGTCCTTCTGCACCTCCACCCCATCCTCCTGCGTGGGGAAAAGGCGTTACGGGAGCACGTTGCTGGCTGTTCCAACAATTAATCTCAGGCTTTTGATCTGAACCTTCCTGCCTTTTATCCCTTGAGCCATGCAGAAATAGATCGAGGCAAAGCATTTTTCTTAGCTGGATCTGGCAGAACTGTGACACCTGGAAGAAAAAAAATCAGTTATGCACATGGCATGTTTCCAGGAAAGGGGACGGGACTATTAAAGGTTTGTACCCTTTGGGAGATTAGCTCCTCATTTTATTTAATATCGCCTTGTTGTACACTGCACAGTGGCACACAGATTAATAGTTATAACAGGTATGTAGATGCAGCTAATATCCTCTTGGTTTGTTAATCCGCTTAATGCTTGAAGTAAATAAGAAGGTGGCTCGGAATATACTATGTTCTTAAGGCAGAACTGGGCCTGGGGCATTTGTTACTACAAAGGCAGGGAGCAATATCCAAAACACAGGGATTTTTCATCCAGTCTTCTCGCAGGAGCAGCCGTAAGGCGCTCTGGAGTGTTCAAAAACAAAGATACCTCTTCCAGGGTTGAATC
>NW_010259693.1:26959-62520 GCF_000690775.1 Eurypyga helias
AGAAGGAGGAACCATTGCTGTGATTGTTTTGGGTTTGGGTGGGTTTTTTTCTCTGTCATGGCTTTTGTAACAAGCTTAGCTCTGGCTGCGGAACAGAGCCAAAGAGCCTCCTGGTAGCAGGTGCAAGCGATAACTGAGAGCACTGCACTACGTGTGATAAATGCCAACACCTTTCCCTCCGTGCTCCCATTCAGTCTGCAATGTGCAGCTGCATGTTGGTGTTTACAGATGACAGCGAAGATAACGGATGCTATTTCTCTCTCTAGCTGGATGGCACATTTTTTCTCCTAAATGTATCAGCTAATAAACAGACTCATAATTTTGTGGAGGCTGCTGTTGCTGCAGGAGCTGATAAACAAGGAAGTGTTCCGATACTGGATTCTGTTGCTGTCCTTTTTGGATATGTTGCCAGTTGTATTATTGACCTTTGACTGGCCACTTGGCATTTAGTTGACCTAAGGCAGCCCAAAGAAAATCTGATTAGCTTGTCATTAATATTTTAATTCATTTGTTAATTATGAAATTTACTCTCAAAATTTTGAGTTAAAATGTCTTGATTTTTTCCAAGGAAAACCAGTGTTGGGTTCCAGCTCATGACAGGATCTGAAGCTTGCATTGTTCAGCAACCTAAAGGACTGGACCTTGGATAAAGAAACTTACTCCTGGTGCTTACTTTGTTCTAACGATCCACTGAGAACGTTACATGTAAGCGAATGGAAGGAGGGATCTGGTGTTATGCACCTTCATCCGGATGCACAAACATCTGCTGAAAAATCAGCAGAACTCTGAGATGGAAAGGATGATATATTTGCTTTTGCACTGATGCTCAGTGGTGTTAAATCTCTTGAGAATATACCACTTAAAAACTGTTACTGAGAGTTAGTCACCTTTATTTACTTCAGAGAAGTTCCAGCAGTGGCCTGCCTGCGGTTTGCAGGTAGTTCAGCGTGAAGGATTGCACGGGAGTGCTTTACAGAAGAGCAAGGACGCAGGCAGAGCAGTCTCGGCTCTACATCATGCAGTCCTTCGTTTGAGCTTAGCAGTTCCATCTAGCCACCAGATCCAGGGAGCTTCCCAAAGCATGACTTAATGCCTCCAAACAACAGACGAGTTTTACGCTGTTAGATTTAAGCCCCACATAGCAAATTTTAGGGGTTTTGTCCACTTTCAGCTGCGTTTGACAGAGCCAACTCCTGCTTGTTCCACTATGGAGGTTCCCTTGTCTTCAGCTGAGTTATTTCAGGTTTACACCACTGAGACAGGAGTTTGTAGCCAATGAGTCTATATAAGACTACGCTGGGTAGTAAAAAATTGCCCTGAGGTGCATCTATGGCTGGCAGAGGGACAGCCAGCTCCTGAGACTGGTTCGTTTTACTGGAATTGAACACTCGTCAGGGGATGCCTCTCTGGTTTCTCTCTCCAGCTTTTCCAGACAGAACGTGGGACAACTGTATTTCTAACTTGGATGCCTCAGCTAAGGGCCTGTGCTTAGGCTGGCTGAGTTTCACACTGGTGTCTCCGTTCTTGAGCTCACTGCCTTGAGAAATGACATAATTGCTCCTCTTTATCTTACTGCCAGCACTTGTGAAGAAATCTATTACAATTACTAATTTTGCAGTGCACTTTTTGATTTACTTTACTTGTTTAAAGGGAAAGAAGTAAACAGAGAACTCATTAAATAGTTGGAATGTTAAAAATTTGCTGACATTTAACAAGTAGATTATGAGTGTTACATGAGGACTTCATCTTTTAATATAGCACCTTGTTTTGAGGGATAATGTAGTGGTATAATTTGATTAAAGGTTACATTCCCCTTTTTTCTTCTGAAAGGTGCTGCTCCATTTTCCCTAATAGAGGTGTTCTCCACTAAGACTACGCTTGCTTTCACGTAGGCTGAAATGGTTTCTCCATCCCAAAGGAAAGAATGTAATTAAGCATTTTGATGTCGTTAGGCTTCATATCAGGGCTGTGCTTTTGCTGGAAAATAATAAACAGATTAGTAACATTGCCAAGAAGAGATTTAGAGTATCATCTCTGATTAAGCTTTTCAAAACCAGCCAGGCAACAATGGAGAGAGGTTAAAGCTGTAGAAAAGCACAGTGGAAAAAAATTACACAGTTAGTTAGTTTGGTTCAGTTTATTCTCTCGCAAAGCAATTGTTAAAGGCAGTGTTGCAGAAGAGGCTAAGGACCAGGGCTTAGGCCCTCGTGGGTATATTCCTTGCTTTGTTCCTGGGATATGTAAACACTCTGGGAAGTTGATTTCCCTTCTCTTCCGTCACTGACCTGAATGTTTGGGTAGTGCAGATAATCTTCTCGGGTGTTCTTTGCATAGCATCTCCTGTAAGGATCTCAGATGTCCTCTGGCCACCTCTGAGGTTGGATGTTTCTGTTGGACTCTGAGGTGTGTCCTTGCCTCGTGTCACTGGGAGAAGCTATCTGATAACCAGGTACCAGTTTTGTTCAGGACTGTCTTCTGATGGGGGGTGCCGTCCACCCCATGCTGCTTCCTGGTATGTGCTTTGTATCCCACAGGGAATACAAAAGTTCGGGGAAGAACTTGGGCCCATTTATGGAATATTTCAGGTCTGTACAGAAATCTTACATGTCATGAGGTTTTACTGGCCTGTTCTGTAAGATGAATCTCATTAACTTCAGAATTCTTCCGCTCCTTCTTCAGGAGGTGCAACTCACCTGCAGGTTTTGTTTTCACTAGTTTTCTTAGTAGCACATTTCAGTCCAGTTCCCAGCATTTAAGCAAATCCAACAATGGGTTCTTTGATACTAATATTACTGGAAGAAAAAGGAAAAATAAAAAAAAGGCAGCCCTTAAGAAATACTCTGGCCTCTTTCTCCCCTAGTTGCCTGCCCTCTCATCTCTAAAGGAATTTCTTGATTGTTCTTTCCGACACAGTTATAAACTTAGCTTAAAGGGAAAGGGAAAAGAGCTTTCTTTTTGCCTTTTTTTTGTCTGCTCCCCTGAGTGCTTCTGTTTTCAGTCATTCAGCCTGATCTCTGTTAAAAAGACCACAAAGAGGGGAAAGAAGCGCTTTGAGTTGAAGTTACTTGCTAACTTTTTTTTTTTCCCATAGCCTCAGAAAATTTCCTAATGGTGTGGGAACATCAGGAGTTCAAGGTTGCATACACGCAGCTTTGACTATTTCTCTAGGCTTTGAAATCTTGTTTGAAATCACACAGACTTATCCACGCAGACCTACTAGTAATTCTAAGCCATTTACTTCCAAAGGTGACTCCCCTCAAGGAAGACAGCAGCACCAGGCTTGGGGTGTGGGGTAGCTCTGACAGGCCTTTGAGTCTTTTCTTGCCGATTTAAGAACATAGAAAGCAGCATTAGAGGTCATCGGGCTGTGCTGGTTCCCACAAACAGAGGAGCCTGTTTGTCACTACACCACTTGTGCGTGGGGGCTGCTCAGGCGGTGGAGGTGGTAACCGTAGGAGGAACCTATTCCCTCCCCAAGTGTACTTGGCTAAGGGCCTAGTATTGCGTGGGGAATGGGGTGGCAGGGGAGAATCAAGTTAATCATCTTGATTTCTCAGGAGATTATTTCTGCCTTCTATTTTTTGCCACTTCCATTTCTTCTTTCGGTTCTCCTCGCTTCCATAATACTTCCACCTCTCCTTTTTCTCTTTTACAAAGCAACAGGGATAATGCAGCCAGGATCAAAATGTCAGACACGGTGCTTCGACTGGATTTAAAATCAAACAAGAAGATATTTCTGACATCTCAGTCCTCTCAAACAATCCAGATGAGGTGTCAGTGCCTTAAAGGATATAAATTAATAAACCTGCGTGGACTACATCGATTTCCTCCAGCTGAGAAGTTGCACGCTAACCCTGAGTTTGTGTGTTCCCAGCCTTTAGGTTTCATGGGATGCTGGCAGGTTCAAGGTTCGATATTCTAGGGTGAAGTCCGGGCAGAACTGAACGTCAGGTCAGTGCAGTGCTCTAACCTGATTTTTTAGTGATCCATGCTTTAGTGGAAGGAAGATGGGTGTGCATCTGCGAATTACAAAATAGCTTTGGGACATTGGAGATCACCACGGCAGAGAATAACGTATAGGAAGACTATATGAGATAATATACCAAACATACACTGCTGCTCCTGGGACTGTGTAATTGAAGGTACATAGTCCATTTTGATGTGTGTACGGTTTGTCTTCGACACAAGTTTATAAGCCAGATGGTAAGTGCTAGGTTTGTCTCCATATTTCCCAGCAGCCTCACCCTATAAGGATGATTATCCTCAACTCCCCTCCTGCATCTGACTTTTGATCTGGTGTAGTCCGGGCGAGATACCTTGAGTTTGCCAGCTCTAAGTGGTAAAGAAGTCGTCGTGATTCAGGATGCATTACCTGCATGCCCTGTGCAGCGCTGTTTGTATAGACCCACGTTCACAACGCCGTGTCCTGAGTAACAGTAATAAAATCCGTGGGTTTGCCATTTGCTTTTGGCTTGCACTGGTGTCGCTGCGATGGCAATCAGTCCTGACTGTTGCAGATGATTGAAAACATTCTTTTTCTTCCTTTCTCTTCTTTATTTGCTTGCTAACATTGCCATTTGGCTTGGGGATATTCTGGTATAAACCCCCTGTTTCTCTTGCTGGCCGGGGGTCAGAAGGTGGTCTGGAGGAACGATTAACTGCAAAGGTGCAGAAGCAGATAAACCCTCATAAAACCCACTTGTAAGAATGGAGCCAAGAATATCTATTTAGAAATCCATTTAGGTCTCCCCATCTTGCTTAAAATGGAATTGGATAATAATACCTGGCCGGGCAATACAGTTAATGAAAAGCACCGAATGTAAAAGTTACCAAATGTAAAAGTTGAATTTTTTATGTGAGCTTTGCTTTTCCAGTAAGCTTTTAAAACCCTATTCTCATTTTAAGCAATCTACTGATACATTTAACAAATGTCAAGATGAAATGCTTCAGCAGAGATCAAAAAGACCGAGAGTTTTATTGTACTACTCTTACAGCACTGATAGCCTGTATTGAACTTTCATGCTAAGGATCAATAGCTTTATTTGATCAAATATGGTGAACTATCAAAGGCGTCGGGCTCTACCGAAAGGACACTTCAGATTGAGCTGTCTCCCTTGAGAGCACTAGGACTCTGGAGTTTGTGCTTTGATATTTGCTCTTGTCCCTGCTTATTTTTGAAATTATTTTTTAATCTACTTTCTTTCTTTCAAACATTTGTATTGTTGCATATTCATGAGCATTCTCCCTGCCCTGGGCTGTGGAGATCGAAGCCACTGCTTGGCTTCGAGAAGCCAGTGCTGGTCCTGGCAAAGCGTTTGGGTTTATCTCAGTGGTGTATTTTGAGCTAATCTCTCAAAACCAAAACTCTGTGGTGTGAGGAGACTTACAATCGCCATGGCATCACAAGAAGAGACGCAGTGGGGCTGGAAAATTCAAACGGTCCTGGCTGTGGGGGTGAGGAGCTGTTTGTGCCAAGGAGGAGGGAGGAAGGATGCTTCTCCTGAGGCTGTGAGCTGAACAACTTGCCCCGAGTCTTCCCCTCCCTCCCTCCCACCTCCGCAATAAATGGTTAAGAGCTCTCAGCTGGTGAACTTAGAATAAACATTTGTTTTTTGTCAGCAGAGCTGCTGAAAGAGGAAAGTCGTGGGAGCGGGGTGGAGGTGGCTGGGGGAGAGGAGGAGAACAAGGACTGGAAGGAGAACTAAAAAATACCAGAATTAAGCTTTCAATCATATTTTAGACCAACTAAAGCAGCATTTTAGTCAGAATAAAAGGAATGGCAAAAGCTGGAGGAAGCTGAGGTGCAGAGGGGAGGGCTGTGGAGCCAGGTACTGGTAGGTGGAGAGGGGGTTCTGTGAAGCCCTCGGAGCCGTCTGCTTTCCGCTTGCATGTGCCTTGAGTCACGTACCTTAAGGCCTGCTTCCAGCAGGGAAAAAAGGTGCTTTAGCTTCTCTGCGAAGCCAGCTAGCGTGCTGATTTTGTGTAGGTCCACATGGGATGAAAAAGCAGGTGAGTAAACCACCTCTGTAGAGATGCACGGGCCAGAGTGAGCAGGCGACGTTGTGAGGAGAGCCTGTAATGGTAACGCAGAAGTGCCAGAACCTACTTAACCTGTGAGATTGAAAGTGGGGGTTTTGGTCCCAGAGAATGGGGTGTTGGTCTCCTCTCCCAAGTGACAAGTGATGGGACAAGAGGAAACGGCCTCGAGTTGTTCCAGGGAGGTTTAGATTGGATATTAGGGAAAATTTCTCCAAGGAAAGGGCTGTCAGGAGTCGGGAGGTGGTGGAGTCCCCACCCTGGAAGGGGTTTCAGAGCCGTGTGGATGTGGAGCTCAGGGACATGGGTCAGGGGTGGGTGGGCAGTGCCGGGTTAACGGTTGGACTCGATGATCTTCAAGGGCTTTTCTAACATAAAATGTTCTATGGTTCTGTAGTGCAAGAAATGCAGGTGCTGTTGCATTAATGGTGGGGTGGTGGTTTTGCCCCGCGGTCCCCTAACACCGGCTCTCTGCAGGCTTTGCAAGGTGACTGCTGTTCCAAGTGCCATTTTCCTGCCATTCCTGCATTACCGTGAATGAGATGTTAACGCGGTTTTACAAACATGTGCAGAGCTAAACATTTCTGAGCTGTGGGCTCCAGCTGTGCTCTTAGATCTGCGGAAGCTTGGGGAGCAGAGGTTAACCTCTTCATCTGAGCCACAGACCAGCCTCTTCCTTCTGGTGAGCTGATTCATAGAAAGAACAAGGCAGAAGCCTGAAGCATCTTGACTTTTTGGCTTGTTTGTGAATGCTGAGGATCCCAGTTGGGATTTCTGGCTTGCTGCTTTCTTCACGCCGTTTTTGTACTGACCTACAGAATGGGGGAATCAACCAGGCTAACGTTTCTTAATTTGGATAGGGGCTCGTCTGTGGATCTGTGAATGGCTTTTCAGTAGTTCTCTTACCAGAAAGCAGCAAGAGGAAATGTTGTCTGCCCGCTTCTAGTGGAGTTAAAAAACGCTGCCGACTGTTGCCGATGAACTGGCTGTTTAAAGCAAAGGATAAATTAACCCACTTATTTCTCCCTCCCCGGTGGGTGGTTGGTCTGCAGTTCCAGTGCCCTGGCCGTGAGGCCGGTGTGCTGGCAAATGCTGGCCGTATCCTCTTCACTTGGTTCCCGTATCGGTAAGAACTCACGTTATTGTGCGAGGTACTCGTCGTGTGGCGTGCAGTGCTGTGAAGCGTCTCAGAACGCTGCTAGAGCCCCTGAGACAAAGCCATCTCCCTCAGGGTATTGATTTCTGAGGACTCTGGGTGAGCAGGGTGATGTTTGCTACGGCATCATACTTGTGGGCTGGAAGGAAAAAAGGCTCTAAATACCTGGATTCCTGGTTAGGGTGGAGAGAGCATAAGAAATGGATAGAAAAGTGCTTCCTGGTTATAGCTCAGTGAAGCACTAGATTGCAAAAGTGAGTCTCTTACATCTGAATAAACTCCATATTTATGAACAGATATAGAAAATTGTAGAGAACCCTGTGAAGGGAGATGATTTCTCAGACAAAAAAAAAAAGAAGGCTGTTTAGTACTAGAACTCAGGGCTGCTATTCTCTTGTGCTGATTCTTTGGAATTGGGATGCGTGTGAACAGTAATCTTCAGCTGTACTAAAAGGGAGTTTCGTACCGGTAACTCTTCCCTGCTGACACTCTGCAAAGATGTACTCAGTGCGGTAGAAATCCACGCGGGTTTAGCTCTGTCAGTCACTATTTCCCAATGATAGTTTTCCCTCAGTGTTGATAGTTTTATCGTGACAGAGCCCTGGGTGAAGTGCTCCGGGGTGTTCCCATACAACCAGCTCTGGTTCTGTCAACCGAAAGGCTGAGAGGAATATTATAAAGGGCTTGATATACGAGGGTCTGAAACTTGCCCTCAGCCACACGCTCCCCTGTGATTCTGGTCAAGTTACTCAGTCATTCCATCACTTTTCTGCAAAACAGGGCTCGCTCTCTCTCTGCCTGTCTTGGTTAAGTGTATGCTATTTTGAACAGAGCTTATACTTGCTTGGTGCACGTGTGTGATCTTGCACAACGGGATCTGGCTTCTGGGGGATGCTGCTCTGGCTGTGGTAATGACTGGGTGTTGGAAATAGCCTCTCTGTTGGCTTGGTAGGATGTGTGTCCGGTCCTGAACGCTGAGTCCTCAGGTGGCGATAATGCATTAAGACAGAAAAGCAAAGGATTGTTCTATACTGCCTGCCCTGGGAACAGAAATAGCTATTTTCTTAAGCAGGCTTACTAATTGTGCGTGGTTTTTAAAACAGCCTGGTTAGATTTCCAGTTGGTACCTACTGATGATCAGTTTTAGTGCTTTCCTACACATTTAAATGCAGTGTAGCCTGTATACTTGTGTTTGCAGATGCAAGTTGGTCTGAACCTGACTGCACCCCCTGGGAGGGCAAACAATAGATTGTTGTTTAAATATGCACTAAAATTAGCAATTGTTTAAGAGCATTCTCATTTTGTATTGAGAGGCAACAGGAAACATGGTAGCATTGAATGGAAAATAGGGTGATAGAGCGCACAAGATGAAATTCGCTGTCTTAACTGTCATCACATGGTCTAGGAACCATTTAAAGCCTCAAAATGGTTTCTAAATTGCTTATAGGAACTAGTCTTCTGTCTCTTTATAGGGATAAATTTCATCTCACAGAAATGCCCTTACTGATTGAAATAAATTGCTTTGGGGAGTTGATGTGCCTGGAAGCAAACGTACTGGTGGGGGGATAGCGAATATTACAGAAGATTTCTCTGCTGGTGTGTATAGTTCCATTCCTACGCTCACAACTATTACAGGAAAAGCGTTACTGGTTTGCATATTCAGGAACAGAAGTGCTGAGCAGTCAAAGCTGTGCTTGGAAGTGATGGAAAACCCCCATCCGCACGTGTATTACTGTCTGTATCACATTCTAGGGGACCAGAAATTAAACACCTGAAGTCGGTGTTCTCCCTTGACCATAAAGGCCCTCTTTCTCTCAGTTTGCTGTTCGTCATCCAGACATTGTCTTTTATCTCTTGGAGATGCTGTGAAAAATAAATTGTTTCTGAAAAACTCAAAAATGGAGTGCTGAGAGCAATAAAAAACCCAGTGAGGAGCTTAATTGTATCTTTGGGGAAGGTTTAGAGTAATATGCTGTAAATAAGGCGTAGGACCTCTCGCTGAACAATAAAGGACATGACAGAGTATTGAATAGCTGTTGGTTAAGTGAGGAGAACCTGCTTTGTACATCGCAGACCCTACATCTGGGGAGAGTAAGGAAGAGGTGGAAGAAGGATGTGACCGTGAAGGATGGCACCGATCTGCGTTAGAGCAGGGCGGCTAACTTCAGGGTATACTCCGCAACAGCAAAGCTGCTGTTTCCCAGCTTTCAGTTCTTTGTCCCCAGAAGTGACTTTCTGGCAGTGTACTCTGTCACAACAACTGCAGCCTCTACACAAGCCAACACAGAGGGCTTGACTCCATCTGTTCCTTGGGCACAGCTCTCCTTTTTCGCTACTGCGGTTCTGATCCTGCCCCTTCCAAACCCTCCGGTGTAAAGGGGATCTGTTGGTTGGCAGCAGTAGTACGACCTTTTCCAGTAAGTTGAGCAGGTGCTGGAGGGAGATACCGTACTCTTAAGGCTTGAAACTCAAAGCATGGGGTTAAGCGTGAGGACCTATCACACTCCTTGGGGAGGTCCAAATGTTGTATCTGTCTTAAAACTACTGTATTAAGGCCTTTTCTCACAAAAGGCTTTCTGCCCTACAGCTAAAAGTGACAAAGTGACACTCGAAGATGACAAACAGGTTGTGACTAGTGAAGACTCTTTACTGCCTTTCCTGATTGATGTTATCGTCCCTTTGTAAATAAGTGGGAATGTTTGAATGGACTGCCGGTTGCAGTAACACTCTGAATTTCTGCTTTGGTCTCTGTTTTTCTGGAGCTGTGCAGCAGGATCATCAAAGCAATTTTAATGTTTGTGGTTTCTCAGTTACCAGGAAGGCACAGTACTGCTAACTTGGGGAAGTTATTAGAGGTTGCTTCAGACTGTGATGCAGACTTTTCTTACACAAGCATAATCACCTCTATCTTGATGAGAAACGAGACAATCGCAGGAAGAATTTCTGCCCAGGTCAGTGATGTCGTTTGTTTTGACCAAGTGTGTGGAAAGGATCTGTGTTCCTGACTGATCTCACTGTCACATCCTCATGCTCCTGACCAGTTCTCTGAAGTGATGGATTATATAAGCCCTCAGTAGCCACGGAGATGTGTTTGTGTTGACTGTCGTGGTACCTGCTCTGTTCCTCGTCAGTACCTTGACAGCCAGCTCATAGAAGAAGCAGCCAGATAGATGGCTGCTTGCAAATTTTCCTTGCCAGCAGATAAACCTGTTTATTAGTGGGAAGATTTCTTTTCCCTATTTCTGGGGAAAAACGGCCACTGTTGCACCAAACACAGGGACAGACTGGAGCCCGGTGCCTCTGAAAATCTCCTTATGCTCAGAGGGTGCTGAAGGTGGCAGGAGCATCATTGCCTTAGCTGGGACGGAAGGTTCAGAACTCTTGCAGGGATACCACGAGGTTACAACTAGCAAGAAGCCTTGGTGGCTGTAACTAGCTTTGCCTCCTCCATCAGACATCCAGCAGTTGCTCTGTCATGTCCTGTCTGTGTCCTGAGTGGTTCTGGGCCAGCTGAACTTAGAGAAGCACAACTCATGGCAGTAAGTGTATGGCTTTACATTCCTTTGTGACATTTTTGTTGGCTTTTCCTGTGTGAAATGATACCAGCACGGATCTTTAAAGAGAGAAGAATGCTTAGCTGATTAATGAATGAACGTCTGTACGTACTTTGAAGGTTCAAAGCGTGACGGAAGTGCTCAGTGTTATGTTCAAAGCCCCGTGTGTCCTGAGGTCAAAAAGGTCCCGTAATGTTTAACTCCCGCAGTTTGCTTTGACTTAGCACCTTTACAGAGGCCATAAATGTGGATTGTTTAGCTTGTGTATGGAAACATCATTTTCATGTCCAATGCTTACTAAGATAAAATAGGAATATTTGCTGAAAAATGGAAGGTTTCAGCTGCTTGTCTGATCTTGTCCAGTTTCCACCATAACTGAATTACAGAATCACAGTATTGCTGAGATTGGAAGGGACCTCTCAATCACCCAGCTCATCCCCCTGCTCAAGGGGGGTCATCTACAGCGGTTTGCCCAGGAATGTGTCCAGTCGATACGTCCATGGATGGAGGCTTCACAACCACTCTGGGTCTGGGTAACTTACTCCAACGTTCAACCACCCTCACGGTCAAAACGTGTTTTCTTATGTTGTGATGGATTTAGTCACGATGATTCGAGAGTGCAGGAGAGACATCACAGGTTCACAGATGGGTGGTCGGGGCTGGAAGGGACCTCTAGAGATCATCTAGTCCAACCCCCTGCCAGAGCAGGGTCTGTGTGGAGTTGGGACCACAAATAGCTTAACCTGGAGCAGCTTAGACTAGGGTGAGCTCTGTCTTTGGGAAAATCATTTTACCAGGTAATTCAGGGTAGATTTGATCTTCCTTCTTCAGCCAAGTCTCTCAACTACTGAGAACCAGATACGAGCACTGAATTCTGTATAGATACTGCATCTGGATGTGGGATTTGTCCCACAGGTTTTCAGATACTTGCGTAGTGGCTAAAAACATAAAAGATAATGGATCATCACTGTAGCAATATAATGTTGTCGTAGTAAGAATGACAATGGGAGATGGAGGACAAAGAAAAGTTAAACTGTTTTATAGCTGTGATAAACTACTGGTCTGGCAGAGAAAAATTTTGCTTAATAACAGGCATTTACTGTGACTTTGTTGAAGTGGTATGACTGTGCATTTTACTAAAATTCAAATCTGTGGTTTTGGAGACAACTGGATCGAACAAACTGGTCCCTTGAAACATCCCAGTCGTTGCTGTTACTCTTGATGTGCCTGACCCCTTCTTTCCGCAAGCTGAAGGCTGACTGTTGGAATGCTTTTGGATGGATTTTTAGTTGTTGGGGGTCATCAGTCAAACCTTCAGAGAGGGGGACAGCGATAGGATCCTGCTAGTGGCAGGAGTGTACAAACCAGTAGAGAATTTGGTGGTGTACCAGGGATGGAAGACGTGCCAAGGCAAAAATAAACCCCAAAGCTGGGGTGTATAATCCGATTTTGTGCACGCATGTTGGTGGTTGGTTTTTTAAGGGAGTGTCTCTCACAACTTTCTGTGCTATTATAGGTACTCTGTTGGATCAAGAACACAAAAATGTCATTTCCAAAATTTCCTCTCACTCGTACTTAGGAAGAATTGAATATCCTAAAGCTTACTTGCTTGCTTTAGTCCCTGAAACGGTGGTAGCTCTACTGGCAATATTTTTCCCCCCACTCAGCTGAGCGGGAGGGCTGATTTCAGGGTGTTTAATAATAAGAAAATGGCATTTCAGTCATTGATAATGTAACACTGCATAGAGTTATCACTTATCTGTTAACTGAAAACAACCTGGTATAAACCACACAGAATACAGAAACCGTAAATGGAAAATTCTTCTTGTTTTAACCCAGTTGCTTTTGTTGCATCAGCATGAGAAGTGTTTATATAGAAGATGCAGTTCTCGCAGTGAGTGACAGATTACCATCCCTGCCCGTGCATGTGACTCTTAATATATCTTCAGATATATTCTATGGAGCATGTGGGTGTCAAAATAAAGCAAAATAATACGTAGTTCTTCCAAGCAGCTCTACTTTCAGAAAGCTTATTGGTGTTGTCAGTTGTTACATGATGAGATGCACAAACTGCATAGCGTGTATCCACTCTTCTTGGAAGTAAAAGCGAACTGATATTCAATATTCAATGTGAGTTACATTTGTGATTGTCAGATCAAAGTAACATCCTGTCAGTTCTAATTTGCTGCTATTTTCCTGAAATTTTTAAGGGCTGAATCCTTCAGCATCCTTATTTGGGTGTCAGGCTTGCATCATGATGAAGTCAGCCTGTTACCCTTTGGCATCCTGATAAATGTAGCCCAAAAATATGTGCTATTAAATGTTACGGAACATACCTAATATATACCAGTAAAACTGGGAAATGGAAATGCTCGTAACTCCAGAGCTGACTCTGTTCTTTGTTTGTTTTCATTTGTGTGTTTCTGTCAGAACACAAGACAAATAAAAAGCCAAGCTTGAGGTTGACAGTCTCATTTCCTTTTAATTAAGTGTAAATTCTGCATGATTGAAGTCAATGGTTGAAAATTGTCTTCATGCCTGTGGTAGACCGTCATGAATTTGATTACTGGAAGACAATCTTACTAAATGCGGGCTAGGTTGTTGGTTGCTGTGAATTAGTAGGTCTCTGCAGAAGGAAATACAGTTGGCACACAGACACTGGGGGAGATTCTTCCATTCTGAGTGTTTGTGTGTGTGCGTATCTTTTTGCATGCAGGCACGTTGGCCATTTGGAAGTGTCAAGTACCACCATAACTGAAGAGTGAGGACCAAAGTTCCAAAAAGATGAAAATTGTATTAGCTAAGAAATTGGAGTAGCATTAATTTTGCCATTCTTGCACGTATTTAATGTTAAAAGTGAAATGCAAATAGGTTAAACTTTCCAAAGTGAGTTCAGAACATCAGTGCAATGGTGATAGAATGTTTTTTGATTCTCTTGCTTTCCAGTGTCAAGCCCTTATCCTGCCCATCTTTTCTGAAAAGTACCTTCTGCAATTCCCCTTCTAACGTGTGATCTCAGCCAGCACACAGATTGCCTGTTGCTTGCCCATCTTGACTGGGAATTTCTCAGACCAAGGTTGCTGCGTTCAGGCAGCAGCACCGGTTCTTGGGTTTGGTTCTCGGAACCAAAGCATCGGCCACTGGCCCCACAGCTCGACGGAGGTTCAGTGCTTGTTCACCTACGCTTGCGTTAGGGGCAGCGGGAGGCGTTTGTGGTGACAGTGGCCATGGCGGTTTGAGATGTCCCAACCTCCTGAGCCTTGCGCAGACCCTGTACTAGGAGCCACAGCCGGAGTTGTGCCGGGGTGTCCTGTCTGTCTCAGCGTGCGGTGAGACAACTTAATTTCAATAGATTATTTACCAGTGGGTTACACAAAGCTAACTGGCTGTGCACCAAACTGTGTAAGTGGCACCTTGGGGACAGCGCTGCTGTCGAGGTGGGAGCTTGTCACCGTGCAATGGTGGTAAGCAGCCGGGGACAATAAGGGTGTAAGCTGCTCCGGGGGTATTGCCAAGGGGATCTCTGGTAGCAGCCTTGGTGTAGGCAGCGGTGTGCCGTTGTATCGCTTCTGAAGTGGCCTGCATTCCCATGGGGGTGTGTTTGTCTGCTTGCCTTCCCTCCCAGTTCTTTCCTTGCAAGTTGCAAAACTACAGAACAAATGTTTCAAACAGAATACGAAGATCTGAAAAGAATGACAACATCAGCAGAAGGCACTCACTGATGCCAGTGAATCCTTCATAGCTGTAACTTATTCATAAACATGAGCAGATAAGTATTCAAGGGGGGGAAAAAAGGGCTAATTTTTAAGTGATTGAGGCAAAACTTCTGCACACAAAATACCATACAGCGCTGCTAGGCAAAACTAGTTGTAAAGGTAAAGTGTTGTTCAAGAGAGGAGGAGTTGACACAAATCTAATGGGAATAGAGAGATCCCAAACACACAGCCAACGTTTTTATTTAAACAGAGGGGCACTTGGGCTGATGTGTACATCACTCCCGAGGGTTAATACAGGTACGTTGCAGTGGCTCTCAGCTGCGTTTGTGTACAGGACAAGGATACAGTTCCAGGAATTATCTTGAAGGGTTGCTCTCCCCACCTCCCACCCCAGCGTGTCAAGAGGAGGAAGGCAAAACGGAGCCATCGGGAGACAGAAAGGATGTGGATGGCAGAAGGTGGTGGTGGATGTGGGCATTGATTTGAGGTTATAACTAATGGGATTCATCCTGGTGTGCAGCTTGATGCTGCTTTAGAGTGGAACTGCTGCAAATCGGGCAGCATGGCTGTAGCAGGTCAACCTCAGCCTATTCAGTTAGTGTCAGAAGGATCCTTTTTTTCACCTCCTGTTCTGGAGATGGTGTTGGAGGTCAGGATGTGCAGCACTACATTAAGGAAGCAGGTCTTGTTTGGGGAGCTCATAGAAGGATGAAGATGATCAGAGGGCTGGAGCACCTCTCCTACGATAAAAGGCTGCAAGAATTGGGCTTGTTCAGCCTGGAGAAGAGGAGGCTCCGAGGAGACCTCATTGCAGCTTTCCAGTATCTGAAGGGGCTACAAGGGTGCTGGGAGAGGCCTTTTTACAAGGGCCTGTAGTGATAGGACAAGGGGTAACGGGTATAAATTGAAATCAGGGAAGTTTAGATTAGATATCAGGAAGAAATTCTTCCCAGAGAGGGTGGGGAGCACTGGGACAGGTTGCCCAGAGATGTTGTGGATGCCTCATCCCTGGATGTCTTCAAGGCCAGGCTGGATGTGGCTTTGAGCAACCTGGTTTAGTGGAAGGTGTCCCTGCCCATGGCAGGGGGTTGGAACTAGATGATCTTTAAGGTCCCTTCTAACCCAAACCATTCTATGACATATTTACCCTCTATGGGGGACAGTTCTCACACTCTGCACCTGCTCCAGCCTGAGGTCCCTCCCACAGGAGACAGTACTCCACCAATTTCTCCAATGTGAATCCTTCCCAACCTGCTCCCATGGGTCCCCCACGGGGTGCCGTCCTTCAGGAGTCCCCTGCTCCAGCCTGGGTCCCCCTGGGGTCACCAGTCCTGCCAGCAAACCTGCTCCAGCCTGGGCTCCTCTCTCCATGGGCCACAGCTCCTGCCAGGAGCCTGCTCCAGCGCGGGCTGCCCACGGGGTCACAGTCTCCTTCAGGCATCCCCCTGCTCCGGCGTGGGGTCCTCCCGGGGTGCAGGTGGGTCTCTGCTCCCCCATGACCCTCCATGGCTGCAGGGCACAGCCGGCCTCCCCCTGGGCTGCACCACGGGCTGACGGGGACTTCCGCGTTGACCTCAATGTCTGCCGTGTTGTCTCTCTGATGCAGGTTATGCAGCATTTTGGTTTTCCCCCTGTTAAGTATGTTATCCCAGAGCCATTACCACCGTCAGCAATGGGCTCGGCTTTGGCCAGTGGCGGGTCTGACCAGGAGCCAGGGAAGCTTCCAGAGGCTTCACACAGGAGCCACCCCCATAGCCCTCCGGCTCCCAAAACCCACCACACAAACCCAACGCCCCCGTCCAAGGCTTTGTCTGATGTCTTTGGCAGAGCTGTGAATTAGGAAAACTGGTTTCAAGTCCCACTCCAGCGTGTGAAATGAGAATGTTCTTCCTCACTCCTAATCAGATAGCAATTACGGGAGCAGAGCAGGAAAAGGCAAACTGGAGCAGCATGCCAAACCTCTGCATAGATTTGTTAGCAATTTCCTTTCTTATTTAACTGCATAAATAATCAAAAGTGAATATTGGAAAAGCTGAGATACTTCCCGTGGGATCTAAACCTGCCTTGCATGTTTAAAATATTTATATATTTGAGCTGTCAATTTTTCTAACTCTATCAAGGCTGAAACAACTATAGGATCTGCAGATGAAAGATGGTACTTGAAAAGGAAAAGAAAGCAGGTGTTAGGCCCATTTAATTTAAATGTGCTGTATTAAATCTAAAGTGCTGTCTCCGCTGTGTCCATGCAGTTTTGCTCCTTATTAGTGTTACTAAGAAAGAAAAGGTATTTTAAAGCAGGCACGGTTTGAGATTAAGGTAATTTTAAGTTAGGACGGCGCTTTAGAATAGCGAGGCACTTTTGTACTGATCTCATTGTACTCGAAGGCGAGGAGGGAGGCTGGGTACACCACAGCAGTGCTTTGAAATGATAGCATAGCCAGTACCTCTCCCGGGAATATGGGAGGAGACGTTACCTGGTGATGCAGGGAGGAAAGAACGATGAAGGGCAGCACGGGGTTTGCCCTGAGAGTGCGTGAAGTCGGTCAGCTCAGCGCAGTCCCGCTCCGTGTGTTCCGACAGAGCGCTGCTGGGATGTGCAAGTCGTGAACTCGGTGCTGGTCCGTGTGAAAAGCCGAGGAATGGCTGCGAGCCATCGAACTGCTCAGGTGCTTACACACGTTGCCAAGCACCTGGACAAACTCGTCAGGGAAGAGCATCTTTTATTTGTTGGGGCAGACCTGGCCGGTAGGAGGGTGATGCGGTACAGGGTGATGCGGTAGGAGGATGAAGTCGTGTGAAGGATTTCCAAATCACCTCCTTGTGGCACAAAACACTACTCAACCCTGAGGAAATAGGGTCCTTGGTAAAGGCTGGGATTAAAACAAACCTGAGATTGCCTTCAGTTTTGTTTCTTTGGGAGGTTTTCCTTTGTTTTTATGTTTGCATAGGAGCTTTTATTGTGGGGTACTGGCCGGTGATTGGAATTTCTATGTGACAGTTGAATAAAAGCAACAAGAGCTCGTTTTTGTGATTTAATGAAGTCTCAGAGCCTTGGTATTCTGAAGATGACAGCACAGAGTAATCCACTGAGCTGCTTACGATCGGGAGAGCATTTCTGCTCTAGTTCCACCAATCTTACCAACATTTTACCGTGACTCCTGTGCTTACTGTTTTCCTTAGAAAGGAAAAAGGGAGAATGTGAATATAATTGAATCTTTTAGATCTTTATGTATTTGATTACTGAGGGAAAACCAAGTAGATTTGGGTTAAGCAATGCTCCAACCCAGGAATCTTTGCTGTTCTTCCAGATGCTTTGTTTGTTTGCTTTCTTTCCTTTTTTTTTTAAGGCTTCTTTGGAAGAGGCTAATGCAAAGGCGAGTGACGGCTGAGTGAGGATCTTGCTCACATTTAGCTGGGCCTTGCTGTAGAAGCAACGTCACAGGTAAAACTGTATTTGCGGTGGTGTTGCTATTTGGATTCCAAAATGGATGCGGAACAAGCAGGAGCATTTGTTCTCCCTGTATTTGCAAGCCCCGTAGAAAACCTCCAGGAGCTCTGCAGCTCTTTTTCTCTGCTGATTGTCTTGGCTGTATTCTGACTCGTACCAAGGGAGAGAGACTACGTAGAAGATGAATGTAATCGGTGAAGCTTCCAGAGACAAATATTAGTAACACCACCATTCTCAATTAGTTCTTATTTCTTTGGGTGAAAATATACCCAGCGTTAGATAGTGCTTGTTCAATAATTGCCTATTACAGAGGTGTTTTAAGTTAATGAATAACTAGTTTGGGGTTAGTTTTCAGAAGGGTTTGGTTTTCTTTCTCTGCTAGCATCTGAGTGCTGCACATTAAGTGCATCTATGGAGCACTTAATGACAAGAAAATTGTTTGATGGAACCATCCCGTGTAATGAGATATTTCAGCAATTTATTCCCTACAATATGTTAGCACCAAAAATTAGAACCTTGGGCAGTCTCGTGGGCAGGTGTGAAAACCTGTCGAGTCTCCCTGTAGACAAACTCTATTTACCATGGAAAATTTTTCTTAAGGATATGTTTTTGACTGTGTGAAATGAAAGCAAAATGATGCACATTCAGAAAAGATCATTTAAGTATAAATTATTTGACAAGATAAATTAAAATTTACCCTTACCCTGCTTGACATGAGCTAAAAACTGGAATCTGAGGTCTTGAAGGTTATTTTTAATTCAGAGAAGAAACGGGTTTTGAGGTCAGATATCCTTTGGATTCAGTCCTTATTTGTGACAGTATATACCTGAACTCCTGTTTCTCTCGGAATCAAGCAGCAGGGGATGGTCTTTTTGTTCACTTCTCCAGGCCTTTCTTTAGCCAGCAACTTACCTCAAGGCAGCCTCTCCTCCCCTTCACCCCAGAAGGCAGCCTCTGACACTGCCGGGGCTTTTCTAGGGCGATGGTTTTAATTCCTGGTAGCCTAAAATTAATTCCATTGCTCCATGTGCCTGATACTCTGGGATTGTGTTTGCTGCTGTTTTATCAGCCTTAAAACAAAAAATGGGGCTTGGTCTTGTCTCCTCCGAATTGAAAGCAGCCCTGAAACCTTTTCCGTTGGTTTTTCTACTCTTCAGCCCAATGAAGGTGTGTATTCCCTCTATTCAGACAAAGAGAACGTGGCGACTCGGTACATTTCTGCCACGCGCCTTGTGCTCGAGGCGTAATGCTTAACGCGTATTTGTTGGTTTTAAATTTATCTTTCGGATTCTTCTTTCCCCTCTCAGATCATCTTTCTCACCTGGTCAGCCATGAAAAAGCAGAAACTAAAAATGAAATCTCGGCCTCAGTTTTGTTCCGTGTTCGCATGAATCCGGCAGCTGGGGAATAAAGGCGGCAAATCCCGCAGAACGTGGCGGAGCTGATTGTTGTTCGCCGCCTGTAAGCCTGGCTCCGTCGGAGTGGTGGGAGGACAAGGTAAAAGCAAACACAGGACGTTTCCAGGAATTCATAGTAGCGCTGGACTGTCTTGAAAGATGTCTCACCACTCTCCTCGAGAGAAGCCGTTAAAGAAACATCCGTGGATGCCTTGTTAAGCTGACACGACGCGGAGCAAGAGCAAGCGGGCCTGTTTTGTAGGGAAGAGCGACAGGTGAAGGCGTGCGGTTCTGAAGGACATGACGCTTCAAGCTTCTTTATGCTCGTTAGACGAAAGAGGGCATAATTAGGCTCCCATCCTAAAGAAATCAAGGGGGTTTTCTTTATATGTCAGGTTAGCGACAGCGTCTCCTGTAGCGATAAACCTACTCAAGTGTTTCCAAGACCTGGTTGGCATACGCGCTTGCTGCGAGCTTTGTGCCTCCACAGCTAGAGGCCTGTCGCATGAATGGCACATCCATTTGCTGTTATTATTCCATTGTCATGTGTGGTTTTGTCTACTATCGCCGCAGCCACGTTTTGAAATAAGTACTCCCCTCCCGCGGATCGGTTGCTTTGCTGTGTGCGTTTGGAGATCGTTTGTGCCGCATATCAATGGGATTTAGGATGAAACAAGAGAAGTCCTGGGATTTTGGTAAGCCAATCCCATCATCTGTCTTTTGTGAGCTTGGAAAGTTGTCAGTCAGCACAGAAATAATATTGGCAAGCCTGGCCATTCCCTTGCTGTTGAACGGGTTTCTGGAAGGACAGCTGAAGTCATGCAGTGAATCCTTAAATCAATAAAGGCAAACGTGGAGGAAAATGTGGCAGTTAAGGAGAGGTTCCTCCTAGATTTTTGTGGGACCAACTTCCTTGTGTGGGCTACTGTCCGTCTACAAAGGTCAAAGCAGTGAGGGATGTCCAAAACTCACTTTCTGGGAATCTGGGCAGCATTTTCACCAGGTTAATACCCCCTGCACTCCTTTAAGAGGGCGCGGAGAAGCATGTGGCTACCGTCCTACAAACACTAGCAGTTAAATAACCTGAATAAATAAAGTTTAGTGAGGAAGAATTAATTTTAAGGTCAGCTGTTACGTACCAGGTCTCTTGTGAGGGTAAGATAGGTATTGCTCTCGGAAGTTGGGCAACAAACCCTTTTGGATGTGAATCGATGAAGGTTTTGAGCGTCCTTTGAGGCCAGTGGTAGGGTGTCTGTAGGGTGTGAAAAACAGACTCATAACCAGCATTTTTAAGATTACTAGTGAGCAGTTCTGTCGCAAGGTAGCGCGTCTAAATAGCCAGGCAGCAGTTACGCTGGTAACGGTGCGCGGGATCAGCATGAACCTGTAGCAAGAGGGTGAAAAATGGTGCTTTCTGTTATGTGCTGTGTCAATAAACTGTCTACAGGCGAGGCCTGGGAGACATCCTTCTTGATAGGAGCCCAGGACCTCGCAAAAGCATGGCTGAGAGCTTGAGGCGTAGCTGAGAATCTGCAGGAGCTTCATTGCGTCGTCGCTTTCAAGGGGTTTCATGCCCTGAGAAGCTGCGGTTTGTAAAGACGATTTGGAACTAGATGATCTTTAAGGTCCCTTCCAACCCAAACCATTCTATGATTCTATGATTGTAAGTTGTCTGTTGAACTCGCTGAAGCTAACGTGCCACAGATACCAGCTGCAGGCAGCTCTTAGGAGGCAGAGCTTTGTTCCTAACATTGCCCGGAGAAGCTGTGGATGCCCCATCCCTGGAAGTGTCCAAGGCCAGGCTGGATGAGGCTGGGAGCAGCCTGGGCTAGTGGAAGGTGTCCCTGCCCATGGCAGGGGGGTTGGAACTGGATGATCTTTAAGGTCCCTCCCAACCCAAACTATTCTGTGATTCTGTGAACGTGACATCACAGCCACAGCACTAATGATTTCATGGGAGAAATCCATGGGCGACTCGTAGAAGTGGTCAAATGTTCTCCTCCAAACAGTATCAACAAAATGGGTGTGGAAGAGGGGTGGAGGTTGTCGTTGGGTTTGGGGTTGTGGTTTTTTTTTTTTCTTTTTGGTCTGCTACTTTTTGGGATTTCCTTTTTCTCTGGCAGGGAATTTTTAGACAGAAAGAAAGAAATCAATACCTACCAGAAAAGTAAAATGTCAAGGAGTGTGACTTGCAGCTGAATGCACAAATGTGACACTGACAATAAGTGGTGTTGTTCAGAGTCACATAAATGTGAGGAAGGCACGGCCACTCATTTAAAGACAAAAATCTCTGTTGCTGGCTACTAAGGAAAGCAAGCGGGAAAGCTCAGTGATTGCACACAGAAGCATGAGTGCAGCAGTGAGAATTGTTGAGCTCATCTTTTGCTTCCTCAGTGTTTGAGATTGTAGAAGCTGGGTTGGAGCACTCAGACTCCTTTTGTAACCGTTTCTGCTGATTTTGAGATGTTTCACGCAACCCAGAACCTGGGTCAGAGCGTTCCAGCGACCGCAGTGTTGTCACTTCAGTACGGCTGTGTTCCAAGCCTTCGGCTGAAGCCAGAGCCCGGTGCCAAAGGAGGTGTTGCCAGCTCTTTGCCGTTGGATTGTCTTTTTCAAACTCGCATCTCCCACGGCGAGCAGCCTCGCACAAGGATCCCTGTTTTTATGTATATTCTACTCTTCCCTGTGTCGTCTAGAACTGAGAGGGGAGAAAAGCCTGAAAAGCTGAAATGTGAGAAGGCAAATTTCAGGGGAAAAAAAAAATATCATTTAATGTTGGCTTGTGGTTAAACTTTATTCCTTACACAAGCTTTTCCGAGAGTTAGAGCTGGTAGTAGGATAGGAGGCTAACCTTTCCCGGAAGGTCTTGCAAGCATGCAGGACAGAAATGCCGGAGCTGGACCCTCCTGGGTTAGACTCAGGACTCTCCCTCCCCCTGCATCATTGTTAAATACTTTTCAGGTTGTTGAGATCTGCGTTGGTCACAGGTTCATCCAAGTTCTTCCCTTCTGAGTCACGGGCTCTCCTTTCTACTACATCCCCAGCCTTGCTGTGTATTTGGCCCGTACATTGCAGCCGTGGCAGCGGGAGCTTGGGGAGCAAGTCTTCCTCTTGCTTCCTCTCTTTCTCCAGGTCTGACGCCATGAGAAGCATTTAGGGAGTGGTATGTGGGCAGTGGCAGGATTGCTTGGGCAATTGCCATGCGTTTCTGATGTTTCCAGGTTTGCCCTTGCATCCTAAAGCCAGGGGTAAGAGATTAGGTAATATATGCTAGATTAGGTATTGTGTCTAACGTTGCTAATGTCAGAGGGCCCTTGGAGGGGACAGCGTATGTCCGCAGAGGCACCACATCAAATATGTGCTAAAACATATTTTACAGGGTCTTTTTCTTCCATTTCCACAGTGGATTTTTTTTTTTTTCCCTTCTGCTAAAATATAACATGGGCCAAAACTCTAGCTGATGTTAAATGATGCGGCTCCAGAAAATGCAGTGGAGTAGCTGACCTCTGATTATTTTGGTGGATAAAGCAGTAAAATTAATTGAAAAATAGGAAAACGAGAGGAATGAACGGGCTTTTTCTTTTTTTTCTTGCAGTCTTAAGCAGATCCAGTTACAGCAGAGACAGTTCATGCCACTCAACCAGTTCCTCTGACTGCCTCTGTCCTGCTTACAGGGTGGTGTGGGTTATGCTGGTGTTTTCCAGTGTGTCCTCCTTGGGGTTTTGTTTACAATATTCATAGCATTGTGTAGAATGTGAAATTTGTCTCTCTGCAGCTGCGCCAGGTTAAATCCAAGTCTAAATCCCCAAGTGCTGCCGTGGCCAACCGCGTGGTATTTAAGCGACGCCGACGTCATGGTCGGTGCGAAGTGGTGTCCTCAGTCAGAAATGGGTTTTGCACAGTGCTCCGGTGTGCGAGGCGTTGATTTCAGCAGCTCTCCTGAGTGCCCCGCTGAGATGCCTCCAAACGAGCGCGGCGTCTTCCACAGCTGATGCAAAAATTGGGTGATGTGAGTGGGGTGTGAGGCATTGATTTCAGCAACATTCCTGAGTGCCCCTCTGAGATGCCTCCAAACGAGCGCGGTGTCTTCCACTGCTGATGCAAAAATTGGGTGATGTGAAGTGTCTCGTGGGGTGTCTGAATTGCTAGTTCTGTCCGTCTGGTTGACCTCAGCTAGATGCTTATATTTGGGATCTTGCACATGTTTTGGCAAAATCAGCTTGAAGTGTTTCAGTGATTCAATTTCTGCTCTTGACTGCTCCCCTGAAAAATATGTGTTGTAAGAGGAACCAAAAAATCCTACTCTCAGACTACTCCTGTTCTTACTTATAATAGTTTTCTTCCAGTAGGATGTTTGGCATGGAAAATTATTAACTTTTCCATTCCAGAGCTTCAAAATTCCTGAGAAATTTGTATCCTAGCCTTGTGTCCTTTCTTATTTACCATGGAGCACGCAGGTGATTGATGAATTGCAAACACTCCATAGTGTGTGTTCTCTGGGACTCACTAAAACTTGGGACCACGGTCCTGGTTGTATTTACCTCGTCTCCAAAATGGACAGTGCTTTAAATAAAATCCTGGGACAGGATTGCCGGCAACATTGACCCATTCTGTTATTCCAAATGGATAGAAATTGCCATTGTTTTGTTATTTTCCACCTAACATAAGTTAGGTCCATGTCTAAATGGAAGTTCATCCTCGATGTACCTCTCTCTTCCTGTCCTCCCTCTCTGATGCTGTGCCTGTCGCACGTTGACGTTGCCAAGACGTACCGAGTGGTTGCAGCAGTTTGCCATCAGTCCACGTTTTTCAGAGTCTTCTCAGACTTTGAGCTCATCAGTATTCATGTAGGTGTAATCGCACCTGCAAAATTTGAATTACCATGTTGATAAGTCTGTGACAGAAATGGACTGCGACTGAATCTGGTACAAAATTGATAAGCCCTCGCGGGGAAGAATTGGATAAAAGGGAGACACCTGCTAATACAGTCTTGTTTTGAACTGGGCAGATATAAAACATGTCTCCTTGACATCCCCATTCCTGAGGCATCATTCAGGGACAATTTACATCAAGAAATGGGACCTCTGGGTGTCTAGTTACGGACTAAATTGGTGAGCCACCACCCTGATGAGGTTTGGCCTCTGCCAAGAGTTGTTTTTGGAATTACTTAGGGACTTCTGAGTGCAGGCAAGGATGTCACTGGTTATTTGTGAAGGTAGTTTGGATTACCCCTTAGGAAACACTGCTAGATTTTCCTGTTTAAAACTCCTGCTTTAAATAAATGAGGAATCTCAGCAGTCCCAAGCAACACGCAACCTCGCTGATAAATGAAGTATAGGATTTACTTCATAAGTTCATTAAAACACAAGGACATACAGAGCCTTTTTGTTGCTTCAGAGGCATACTGCTAAGGCTTACAGTTACAACTGCATCAGTTGTAAAGCCCCTTCTGACCTCGAGTTGGTTAAGGGCATAAAACATTTGCAGCTGAGTCCTACACTGGGAGCTACTTGCAACAGGGATTATTTTTTTCATTGCTGTGAATGCTTAAAACTAAAAAAAAAAAATGAAGGTTAGTGCCAATTATAAAACAGGTTGTAATTTTTAATGCATTGGTGTCTTCTGGCTCAGAGTGATGGGTGCAAATAGTGTTTTCCTGTTGCATCTCGGATATAATGAACTATTCACAAAGAACCCCAGGTATACTTATTATTGCTAATTATATACTTTGTGTTTAATGAAAGGGTCCTGTCTCCTGTCAGAGGGTTTAATGAAATGTTAATTTTTGCTACTAATCAACTTGAAACATAATAGCAGCAGCTCACTAACAAATCAGTGAACTTTGTGTTTGCCCTGTGCTGTTCTGGAAGATTTCCGGGTTCTTCCTAGTACGGTTCATCTGTCTTGCAAACTACAGGAAAGCTGCAGCTCAGCAGAACACAGACAAATCCATCACATTTCGAACAGTGTGTAACCAATTAAATACCCTAGTTTTATTTTAGCCTTAAAAATGCATTTTGTCATTGCAGGTTTTCTCCTACCCAGCCCTGCAAAGGTTATTATGTACTCTTGAATTCTCTCCTGATAAATAAAGATGATGAAATGCTCTGTCAAATTTAACAACTCACCTGCCAAAATCTTGCCTCTCACGATGAACACCACTTGGAGTTCTTGTGGGCTCCAAAATCTTCAGAGATTTTTGAAAACATGAATGTGAAGTCTGTGTGTTTCCAGGCAGCTGCAATACCTCTGTAAGTCTGCATGAAAAACCCTTGTGATGTAGCAAACAAAAAATGTTTGCTTAAAAGAAGAGTGACTGTGCTCATGCATTTCAGTCTAATTCAGGCACATTACCTTCTAGTTAATACTATTTTTTAGGATTCATCGAAACCACTGAAGTAGAGTCAGTGTTATTTGGGGAGGGGGGGGGCAGTGGAAGGAAAAGAATGGTTAGCTTGCTTTGGTTTCTTTCCTCCGCAACTTTGGATGTTGTGTTTCTTTGGATTGCTGAAGTAGCTTGGGCGTGTTTTCTTGGCTGAACATCTTGTAAGAATATCTAATTGAAGGTTTTCTGCCTGCCTGTGTATCAGACTTGAAGCATTAGCCAGTTGACTTTTAATCTTCCACAAGCTGTGTGCTGCAGGGTTGCCTAAAGGTGCTGTGTTGGGGTACTCGGGGCTGTTGATGTTGTGTGGAGCTCTGACTGCATGGGGCACCTCCACAGCCTCCCTACTCTCTGTGCAAGGGTCAGGCTTCAGTCATACGTTGCTTTTTCACCAACTAAATGCCAAGAAATCCTGTAATCAGGTTAGTACGTACTTCTCTGCAGAGCTGCATGTTGCTTCTTGCACCATATGCAGGACAACTTCCCTGCTCCAAGGAACTCGGAAGCTCGTAGAGGTGTGACATAGTAGTTCACCAGTGACAAACAGGCAATAGCAAGCAGCGAGGCTGAGAATTACATCTTATCAGGCAAAAATTCTAGCATCATGTGATGTACATGATGTGCATCACGTGTGCAACATGTAGTTACATCATGTGATGTCTGTCACGTGAAGTAACTGCTTAGGAGAGAAACCCAGGTATGTGTGGAAGTACAAATATACACCAAAAGCCTCTAAATATTAATGAAGCGTGGGTTAATTATCTTGGATATTGCTAAATGGCAGTCTCTTCCCATTGGTGTTACCAGCCAATTATTCCTCCTTCTTCCAACGTGTTCCTTTTAACGTGTCTTCCATTGATTATTGTTTTTTAAAATCTGAATGGCTCAATGGGATTTTCACCAGGTAAAGCTGCATTGCTGTCTGTTGACTGAAATTTCAACCAATCTCTGATGAAAGACTATAAAAAAAAGTCAGCCTCTTGCCCACGCAGCCCTTCAAAACGTAGGGAACGCACAGGTTGGTCAGATTTTCAGAGCTTATCTTTCCGCACGACGCGCACGTTTCTGTAATGCGGAGTCGCAGGCTCTTGCAGTGTTTTATGGGTTTCCGCAGTCGGAATCTCACCTGCTCTTGTCTGGGGTTTGTTTTTTTTCTTGTTGGGTGAATGCTTGTTGGGTGGCAGCTGAGAGAAGCCCCAAAATACAGTCCCTCGTATGCCATGAGCTCAGAGTGATTGCACTTAGGGACTTTTTCATAGTTGAAGTCTTTGGGGAATATGTTTTCCAGGGGTTTTGAAAATCTGTCCATGCAGCCTCAAAGAATCTTTCTTTGAAGTACTTTGAAGCTTGTAGGTGAAAGCTGAGTTTGACCGAGGCCTACATTGGACACACGGTGGGATTTAATGTTATTTAAAGCTGTGGCATGTTCTTCTCTCTCTCTCCTCACACTTCAGGTTTTTGAATGGAGTATTTCTATTTGTTTTGAAAGCAATTATTACTTTTATTATCTTTTTTCTTTTTCTTGGGCGTTTAATAAGTCATTACACTGAAACAAAATGCCCAGAAGTACGAGATTTATTGAATCCAGTCTTGTGTGTGTGTTACCTCTGCCAAACAAGGATGCAGAGATAGAATAAAATCAGGGAGGTGACAGGTGAAGATACCAAGTAGGTGAATTTAAGGCAAGGAGTAAGGAAGGGGGACTGAAAACTCCGATTTTAAAATGGCAGAGTCTCGAAAGGAAAATTGAAGCCCCAGAGATAATGATGGATTGACCTGACATTATTTAACAAAGGGTACCAAAAACTGTAAGAAGCTGAGAAATTGAATTGATGACCTGGAAAATAAGCTCAGATTAAGAAATATCATGATGATGAGGTTGCTGTAAGCCTGAAGATGAGTGAAGCTGAGGTGATTCTAGTTTTTTCCACCTGTCCTTCTTTCTACCGGTGCCTCACGCAAGAGGCTCAGGGTCGGACAATTCTGAACTCTCTGGTGTGTCAAGCTGCCTTCTATCATTGTAGGAGGACACGGGGTGATAAAGGAACATCCCCATGAGCTGGTAATACCTGTGATTGAAAACAAAAATAGCTTTGTTTTCGGGGTTTTGTTGTTGTTTCCTAATTAGCATGTAAATACAAGTCTGTTGTCTATGGGGAAAATATGATTGTGCTATAGAAACCAGGCCTGTCCTTCAGTGTTAGGAAATTATGTTTATTCAGGCAAAGCTGAAAAATATATGCCAGACATCTGCTCCACAATGTATTTCCTGGCTGTTTGTTGGGAGGCTGGTGTCTTAGCTGGCGTCGTATTTGGCCCAGTCTTCAGCTACTGTTCTAACACTTGTTGGGAAAGAGGGAGTAGGAAGCAAACACAGTTTGGGGACACCTTTGCGCTGCCCATAGTTCAGGGCCATGGAATTTTGTTATGAACTCAGGGTGGTGTTGCCCTCAGAAGTCAACGGATGCACGTACCAACCTTTGTAATGGGTTTCTCAACATGACCTTGGTTTGCTCCTCACTTCACCTTGAAAGTGGGAAAAGGTACCAAGAGTTAAGTCCTGACATTAGCTGCAGAGGTAACAGTCTCTGCAAAAAAAAAAGGTATTATTGAGGCCTATTTTTCTGTCATTTTAAGGCTGAGTGTTACAGGAAGATCTTGGTGTAAATGAAAAACAGCCTCGTTATCCTTGATCATTCTCATTCTTTCCATACTGTGTTCCCATCTAATTTTCCCAGGGTTCAAATAATTGGACAAACAAGAATTCGCCCTCTCGATGTGAGCTTTGAGCCTTTTGAGCTTTTGTCTTGTCCTCCCTTTTCTCTCTCCAGTTACCTGAGTCATTTCATTTTCAAGTTTGGAGTGCAGTAGAGTGTTTGCAGGGGAAAATTGAAGCCTGACTCCTCGGTTCTTTATCATTTCTTCTGGATCTCACATCGATTCACTGAAATGTCTTTGGGCATGTCACAGAGGCTGTTTTCAGTAATGCTCCTGTGACCATAAAAACTAGACCAGTCATTCTGCCCCAGAAAGCAATTTAAGATTTAATTAATACTTGAGGGCTGCACTGCTTCAGTGAAATTAGCAGGAAGGGCTGCTAATGTCAGTAGGTAAAGTGCCCTATATTCGCTACTGATTAAAACTGATTAAAAGTTTTTATATATATATTTAAAAAAAAAAAAAGAAGAAAATGAAAGAAGGAATCCAGAGTTAAACTGATGACTAAACAGCCTTCCATGCTCCTTGGGCCTCTTCTGTCGTTAGCATTAAATGCCAATCGGTGGAGCCTCAGAAATATGTGATGAGAAATCGGATATATATTTTTTTTTTTCCCTCTCACCTAAAAATACCTGTGTGTGGGGAGGGTTTTCTGTGGAATGATTAAATGTGTTCTTCAAGGTAATAATAGTTAAGGAAAGACAGGGAAAACAGTGCTGGAATGAAACAGGTGTCTGAGTATTTGCATGGCGTCTGTGTGAAAGCAGCATTTCTTACCATTTTTTTTTTCCTTTTACGTTTATTTGATTTTTAGACCTCATTTAAAAATCAAAACTGTATGTTTTCCCCTGACGTGCTGCTTTGGCTCAGAAGTTTTCTGCTCCTGCTAGATAGATTTCACAGTGCCTAATTTCCTTTTCTGAAAGGTTTTTAGCTTTTAGGAAATCCCACCCTCTCCCACCTCCATACTCCCTCGGGAGGAGGGATAGCGTGTGCTGTTGCAGAAGGGCTGTGCTCATCACATGGTGACCAAGAGTGAGTCTCCAGCACTAAGGTTTTAAAAGGTTTTGATGACAAGCTCATACTAATAATGGATTTTCTGAAATCAGTCCTCAAAAATTCCCACTGTGGTACCTGTGGCCACATTTTCCGATTGCTCGATTTTGGTTTGGTTGAATATCGTTTTTGTTGGTTTTAAAATCTGGCCATTTTAATGCCTAGCTGGGAATTACTTATGCCTTACTCAAAGTGTCCAAGACAAGCTTTTTCTGATTGTCTCCTTTCTCCTGAATAACCTGCTTATCTTGCTCTGACCCAGTTTCGTTGTTGCTGTGTGATGCCAGGGTTGCAGCGTCCGGAGGGGAAACGTTGCCACCTTTTCCCTTTGGCGCTTACGGCCGTTTCTGCCCAGCATTTCCTCATTGGCCATAAATCAGGATGTGAGCTTCCTATAAAGATTACTTTAAAAACAATCTGAAATATGACATATTTATGGGATCATGACCATATTACTCTGGTATGAGGAGGAGTTAGTTTCCTTCATTTTTTTTCTCGGTAAATGAGTGTGGGTTCTCCTTTCAGTAACGCATGCTTTGTGATGTATGGAATAAAGCAGGCCAGTAATTTAGTTAAGATGATTTATATGACCATACATATAGCTATTTTTCCCCTTCATCTTATGGTGTGGTGCCAGGAAGGCTGTAAACAAATCATTGACCTTTCTGTGAGTGCTTAACCATTGACCTGAGGGCTCCTTGTTTGATTGATCCTGTATTTCCTGGCAGTATGGAGGATGCTTTGAGAGGAGGGAGAGTGCTTCTGTGCTCGTACTACCCCTGCCTCTGTAGGGGCTGTTTACATTTTGTTCGTCCCATCGCAGCCCTTTTCACAGCGTATGAGACCTGCCTGTCCTTTTCAAGTGAATTGCTTGCATTTTAATAAGGGCAAGTCAACTTCCAATTCAGAGAGAAAAGGTTTATTGCCTAAAAGAGATGGTTACTGTCTCATTAATAATACTTTTCATTTCATATGTGGCCTTGAAGCACTTTACAAAGTAATATGAATGTCATAATTGCCAGATTACGTAAAGTGACTTGTCTGCGGTGACCCAGCAAATCAAATCATGGAACAAACCCGGTGTTCTGCCTACAAAATCAGGGACTTTGGTCATTCTCACAGGCTGTGCATCGGTAGGTCGTCCACAGTGTCGTGGTTTAACCCCAGGCAGCAGCCGGGCACCACGCAGCCGCTCACATACCTCCCCCTTCCACAGTGGGACGGGGGAGAGAATCGGAGGAAAAGGTAAGAAAAGTCACGGCTTGAGACAAGAACAGGTTAATAATTGAAAACAAATGAAATAAAATAACGATACTAATAATACAGTGTAATGAAAATACCACTATTAATAATATATAATGAAAAAGAGAACGGCGATAGAAAAACCAAATTATATGACTGCTCACCCTCCACCAACACATGCCCAGTCCCTGAGAAGCGAGAGCCAGAGCCCAAGAGATGGGAGAGCCAGACCTGCCAGTCAACTTCCCCCCACTTATATACTGAACAAGAAGTCTTATGGTATGAAATATCCCTTTGGAATGAAATATTTGTTTGGATAAGCTGTCTTGGCTGTGTCTCCTCCCAGCTTCTTGCAGGGAAGCAGCTGGGAACTCAGGGACAGGATCAGAAGCTGAAAAAGTCCTTGGCTTAATGTAAGCATTGCTTGGCAACAACTATAAACATGAGTGTGTTGTCAATATTCTGCTCATGACAAATCCGAATAGAGCCTCATACTACCTACTGTGAAGAGAGTTAACTCTATCCCAGCCAAAACCAGCACACACATCCAGCAGTGTAGCGGGTTGCCTGGACTGGAGCTGCTCAGTAACGTCAGGACGTAAAAGTAGAATGAAAATCTGTTTGAAGATTGACCCTAAAATGAAAAGCTGGAGTGGCAACAAATACTGAGCCTCTCTTTTCAGAGGGACTCAAAGCCCAGCCTAAACTTAGTGGGAATATTAAGCTCAGGAGTTATGAAAGTAAGCCCTACTGTGTCTCAGAGGCGCCATAAATGTATTTTCACGTTATACTGGAGAAGAATATTGGGAGGAGGTGCTTTTCTCCCTCTCTCTTCACGCGTACCATCTTCTTAATTAAATCACCAGCAGAGCAGATTCACTCGGCCAAGGAGAGTTAACCAGAAGAGATGTCTGCATTTGCCTCGTTCTCTCTTACAGTATGACCCTTTACACTGCTCAGGCCTTGAAACTGGGCCACGTACCACTGCGGAGTCACGAACATAGTCCTGACTGTAGTGAAGAATCAAGGACTTCTAATCTTTTCCTTTTTTTTAATGCTTATCCTGCTGCTAAGAAGGGCAGTGAGAGACCCAGAGAACTAAGAATCTTCTGACATCTTCTGTATATATTGCTTTTGTGGACCCCATGCAGTCTGCCCATGTAGTCTCCACAGCAGAGTCGCTGATGTGTCTCCAACAGCTCTTCTGAAGGGATAAAACTTATTCAGTGGGGGTCACAAGCAATTGCCGATCGTGTGAGCGGTGGTGAAGAGAGACCGGGCAGTTCTGCAACATGAACAAATGCTTCGTGTGTTTGCTGCACCAAGAAAGGTGTCGTCCACAACCCTCCTTTGCTTGATTGGGATAAACAGATCGATGATACAAGTTCTTTCTCTCTTTGCTTGAAATTTCACATATTGTTCTTTCTAGATCGCAGCGGGTGTACGTGTAGCTGGGATTAATCAGCAGAATGATAAAGCCATTGATACAGCCCGTCATCATAAACTGGACTCCTCCACTTACCCCATTTGGTATCCTGACCCATCTCGTCTGGGAAATTCTTTGTATGTCCTACTTCTGCTTCTATTCTCCAAATCAGTTTGTTTTACATGTTATGTCAAATAGTAGGAGAGTTGTAGATCTGTTACGAGCTTATCTCAAAAACTTCACTGTAGCTTCTTCCTCCCCCATCCTATTTCTAAATTAATCACACATAATTTATTTAATACCTATACATTTTCTCCGTAATTAAAACATAGGAGTTATCTCCTTTCACCGCTCTCTCTCTTATTCAGAGCTATTTACAAAAGTCTTCCTCCTAGCCTAGTTTCTCCTTCAGTCTTCAAGGTTAACTGCAATTAAGAATTGTTTCCAACCCACCACATCAGGAAATTAATTATAAAACATATATCCTCTTCCTAATGGGCATGGACCGCTCCAAGTCTGTGGGATAAATTATTTTCTCCTACTTTCGTGGGTGTAAGTAATCTCCTTTCAGGAGGAGGGCAAGGAGACTTGTGGACACCCAAATGCTGCTTCTTGGAACTGGGCAGAAGGCTGCAAGCTCCAAGGCAGAATGAGGAGCACTTTTGTGGTGTTTGGCAGCCCGGTCATTGGCTCTCAGGACTGAAAGGGATGCAGGAAGCTCGTGGGAACCAATTCAGACCTTTTGCACCTCTGAAAATGGTTAACGCTGAGTGATTGGTCAGTTTTATTGGACAGGATTGACAGCAAGATTGCATGAGCCTTTTTCTATTAATAGATCAGTCTAAACAAATTAACTATTAAAGGTGCTGATTGAGTACCCTATGGGTGGGAAAGGCTGGGCAGTCTGGGAGTTAAGGGGAGAAAGGGGAAGGTGGCCCGTGTTTGTACTGCGGAGTCACGTCCCTGCATCAGGATCCGCTGCTCAGTGACCCCGGTTGCCGCTGTCTCCTGCGGGACCATCTGCGGTGCAATTATATGGCTTTTTAAGAATGTGGGACTTAAATATGCCGAGTCGCTAGGAGTCTGAGGGCATGTCCCAGGGTGCTCCTGAAAATCTCTCTTGTAGCATCCTCTAGATCCAGAAAACTAAAGTGCCCAGATTTTCTGTGATCTGTGTTGGTTTGACAACCTTGCCTTTTGCACCATGACGATTCCTCACGCAGGGGCGAAAGCCAGATGTGTGAAAACCTGTCCTTAAAACTGCAAGCTAACTTTTTACGTAACTTTTAATTACAGTGCTTCCTGGCTGTGGGATTTTTTTTTTTTTCCCTTGGAGACTGCTTTTGTTGTTTGTCTTGCCCCAAGAAGCGTGCATGAGGGAGAGCAATGAGAGCAAATGCAGTCTTGGAATCAGAAAAGACAACGTACTGCAGAAGTTTCTGCATTGAAATCCATGGAAGCAAATGTAGTCCTGTCAAGATAATTAGTACGATGAGCAAAAGTGACCTTTACAGCAGGGAACATAATTGCATTGTCATGGCCCATTATTTGACCTTCTATAAACCATCCTTCAATACTGCTAATGAGTACTTCTGCGTCTGCGTGTTGACAGCCAGGACATTGTTGGGAAATAAGTGGCACCTAGAAACCAAGCAAAACATTACGTACACCGTATGCTTATTGTTTAAGAAAGATCCCTGTTAATTTGGTTTCTCCGTGGTGTAGCAAGTGGTGAGAGCTTTAGAGGAGTTGTTCTTCCTGTCTCGCTCGTGGAGCCTAAGGTTTCCTCCTCGTAACGTCCGGACACCAGTTATTTTAGCATGTGCTGCTGAGATCTTTAACAAAAGCCCTTAGCCCTACATGTTTCTCAAATAAAAAATAATTCAGTGAGACTTAGCTGCCCGCTCCTGCCTGAAGGATTGGCATTGTGTTCTGATGTGTTTTCTAGCTTATGAGTTAACGATTTGTTCATGGACTTTGAATAACATTGTAATTTACCTCAAGACGTGGGTTTTGATGCTGTGTTTCTCAGTTTCATGAAAGAAGCCTCTCATCTGAGTTTTTTCTTCTGCAGCTTCTTATTCAGAGAGACTCCTTTATTCAGACCAGAAGGAATCATTTTGATAATCAGCTTCTGCATCCCGTGAAACGGGCAAGAAAACCTTCCCTCCCAAACATCTGCCTTACACATACTTAATGTCTCTGAGAGCTCTCTAACGTATTTTAGAAAGAAATAAAGGCTTGATTTAGGACTCCAAGTGGCAGAGAATGTGCCATTTTCCTAACTACGCTATGATTGCTTTCAGAAAACATGTATTTTTAGCTGAATTTATGTATCATGGTCTTCCGGGGATTGCCTTTTGTTCTGCTTACTCTGGGGGTCTCAGCTATTATGGTAGATCTCTCCTCAGAGATTCTGCAACCTCAGAAGCAGCAGCTAGTTCAGTACCTCCTCAACTGTAAGAACTTCCCTTGTTCTCTAACTTGTGTGTATTTTGGTACAAAACAAGCTCCGTGTATGGGTCGGGGAAACATCTTGTTTGGGGTCAGCATTTTTTTAACGTGTGTAAGTACATAAAATATTTTTGTGTGTGTATTTGAAGGCTGTTTTGCTGCGTCCCTTCAAACACACCTGGGTTCAGCTTCTTATGAATCACGTTTTCAGTACTTTTGTTGACTCTTACTGGCCTTACTTTGAATCTAAGCAGTTGGCCACTAACTTTTTTCAGCTGGTGCCAAAAGATTAGCACACTGCTCCCAAGTCTTATGAAAGCTCTGCGCTTCCCATAGCACAGCTGGAGGTGACTGCACTGAAGTCAAAAATCATTCCTGATTCTGAATTTTGATGTCAAAAATGTGGAATTAGAAACAGCCCTCTCCACCTCCCATCTTAGGCACAACTGTGTTGGGTGGCTTACGTTTCGTTGTGAACTAAGAAGCAAAATGATACTGTCAGTATAATCACTTGCCAAAAATGGTGTTTATCCTGTAAAGCTTTAAAATTTAATGGCTGTTAGAGCTGTCTTGCCAGTGCAGTTATGGCTGTTGCCTGTACCAGCCTTCTGTTCTAAAACCCTGCTAAATCCAATTACTGTCAGCAGTTGCCTTCTGTATGGCTGCGTAGCGCGAGCACCGCTGTTTCTGTGTGGTCAGCTGAAGGGCCAGAGAAGAGGAAATCAGAGTAATTCGTATGTGTTGGACAGAGGTTCTGAAATTCCTACCCGTCTTTTGTGAGGTTGCCTTGGTTTTATTCAGGGAGTTTTCATAACTCGGACTGTCCTGTTTTACTCACTGTGTTTCAACATCAGTTGATGACCGTGCTGTTGCTGAAGACGTGTGTAGCTTGGTGAGTGCAGTTGAAGCCGCTGCTTCCTTTCACTATAGAGATTTCCGAGGGAAAAATTTTGTGTAGAAAACACAGAAGAAA
>NW_010259693.1:62645-72780 GCF_000690775.1 Eurypyga helias
ATGGGGCATCCACAACATCTCTGGGCAACCTGTTCCAGTGCCTCACTACCCTCTCTGTGAAGAATTTCTTCCTGACATCTAATCTAAACCTCCCTGACTTCAATTTATACCCATTACCCCTTGTCCTATCACTACAGGCTCCTGTAAAAAGTCCTCTCCCAGTACCCTTGTAGCCCCTTCAGATACTGGAAAGCTGCAATGAGGTCTCCTCGGAGCCTCCTCTTCTCCAGGCTGAACAAGCCCAATTCTCGCAGCCTTTCGTCATGGCAGAGGTGCTCCAGCCCTCTGAGCATCTCCGTGGCCTCCTCTGGACTCGCTCCAAGTGGTCAATATCCTTCTGATAGAAGGATGTAAATCACTATAGAGATTTACAAGAGAAAAATTTTGTGTAAGACACACAGAAGAAATTGAGGAGATGTGACTTTGGTCCTTGGCCCTGCTGCAAGGTCAGTGGCTGTATTACTGAATTCCTTTGTGCTTTACGTAACCCCTGGAAGATCTGGAGAAAGGGTCCTCTGGCCTACCACTTGCCCGTCTTCTCTAGCATCACTCGTAGGCTGCAGTTGGTTTAGGTCTTTTTACCTATAGAAAATCTGAACATCTTGATACTGAACCTCGTTATTACACTGGCTTATTGTAATAAACTTGAGCGTTTTAATTGTTTTCTTCCATTTCCTCTTTTTTTTTATTACCCCCAAGTAGTGAGAGTGTGTTTGACTGATTTCATAACTTCAGGTTTGCCAGGATGTTAGATGGCTTTCCAGGAGGTTCCATTTTTTTCCTAGTGACCACCACTGGGAAAAAAATTTTCTGCTCAATACTTCAGCATTTGCAGAACGTATACTGTGGTGTACATCACACAAGAGATAGAAAAGAAGCAAGTTCTCCAAGTCTTGACGTGTGTTTAATAGCTGCTAAGAGGGAGGCTTCAGAAGGGGGTATGTGAGACAGAGATCATCAATGGAAACTTGGAATACGCCTAATCTATTGTTTTCCGGGCGCGGTGAGACCATTCAGACATTTTGCGTGTGCAGAGCTTAGGAAGCATGACTGCAGGGTACCTTCTGCAGTTTTCATCATCCTTTATATTTGAAGCCACGCGATGATTCGGGGATGGTGCTAAGTATTTTTGCAGAGCACAGAAGGCTGTTTCCACCGAGGCAGATATAGGAGGCTGGAATATCCAACTTTCACCAAGGTCAACGAGACTTGGGATTCTTAAAATCTTTGTGGATCTTGGGTTAGGTAATTTGCAGAGGGAGCAGTAAGGTAGTGCTCAATATCAACAACTTATTTCCTGTATTACATCTGTTTCTTGCATTACAAACTCTTTATTGACTCCTTTTTACAGGCTTTGCATACCAGACTAATTATGCCCTTCTTGTTGACTGCGTGCCCAAGGGAAAAGAAACTCTGCTTCTGCACTACCAGTGCTCAGTCCTGAAGGGAATGTCTGGATAGGATGACAATATGAGTATTTGCAGCTAATACTAACCCCAAAGTTAGGGGTTTAGAGTCCTACTCCTTCATAGCAAGCCTATTGCATGCGTGTGGAAAACCTGAATCTGTTCTTTTTAGCGTCAGGTGGCCTGGAAAAGTCATTAATTTTTTAGTGGTACCTGGGATTGTGTGGGTGGTGAACAGGGAATCTGGCCTTGCATGGAAGCAAAAGCTGGCATTTAAAATATATTGTAACAGATTCAACAGTTTTCCCTGTGCAATCAAAGACATTAATTATTGAGCCTGTTTTCAGAAAAGTGTTTTTTAATGGCAGTTTGTAGGGATGGTAAATGATTTTGATTTTGTATCTGTAGAGGATGCCAAAAGATAGGTTGCTTAAGGCTTGACTGTTGGGTGTAATGAGGCCCGTGGGGATCGATAGCAACGGTCTGAGCACCCTCAGTCCGAACGGGAAAAGAGACGGGACGTGCCTGTCAAGAGAGAGGCCAGTTCTGATTTATCTGCTGTGTTGTGGCTACTCTGCTGACAGAGCAGTAGCAATATTCTACATTGATTATACGGAAGTTACTGAGAAACAGTCAGGAAAACTCCTTCCTCATGCTCAGTGAACTCTAGTTGTCTTTAAACGATGTCATTTTAGCATTCAGACCCCTGTCGATGGCACTACTGATGCTGCTTCGCTGCCAAAGTTCCTGAAAAGCGTGACACAGCTGACAGCGCGGGAGGGACCGGATCCTCTGCCATCACCCAGTATTTAAAGTCCATCCAGCACTGACAGTGGTGTTTCCATACTTAGGATGCAAACTAAATGAATGCACGATTGCTGATTATTTTTGTGTTTGGGGTTTTTTATTTGTATTAGATCATTACGTGGCAAAGAGTAAGGAGAGGAAAATCAACGTGCATGCCTTTGCAGTATGGTGCAAGCCATGGGGTGTGTCTAGAGGAGAATAACGTGGGCCAACAGAACCTTTGAACTGGTGGCCTTGGGCAAAAAGACTCTCCTGGTCAGAGGGAGAACGCTCAGTCTGGAGACTGAACTGAAAATACCCGTCCTGTATTACAGGAGAAAAATGTTATGGAAGAGGTGTAAGCCGTATGGTTCACCTGAACCTCTGACATTAGCAGGTTGCCACTGGATAAATTTTTTAAATTACCCAGTATGAGGATATCTGAGTCCTTGTCACAGCTAGAGTTCACCTTGAGGGAAGAGGGGATGGATTCTTGCACCAGCTCTGGCTTGGGTATTGCTGAAAATCATCACCCTTAAGACTGAAAGTTGTTTGAAAGAAGGATTCTCTTCTTTCTGGAACTCTTAGCCCAGCACACCTCTATTAGTGCAATAATGAAGTTAGTAATTCCATGTTTAGTTTGATACCTTTCCATTGATCCAAAATTCCTACCATGCCTTTTTTTCCTTTTACGTTTATATGCCTTTTTGGATTAAAAATTGCCCAGCTTTCTCAGCTGTACTGATAAGCGATACAGGCTCAAGTGACTTGTGTACCACGTGAGAACACAGCCCAGTGCTGTCTGAGGGGTTCACCCACTCAGCTAAAAGAATTAAAACGCTAAACCCAAGAAGGGAAAAGACAATAACAATGATTTAAAATGTGAAGTGAGATGATTTGTGAGAAACTCACCCATCCAAAGCGGGACAGGTAACATTGAGGCCAAGCTGAGGAGTAGCCCAGGCAGAACTGGAAGTCTTTCTGATTCCAGTTATATGCATATCGTTAACATATAGCAAACTTGAGTGTGAGCGTTCGGATTTCTAGTAGCTCCTGTCCTCTTTCCAGGCACAGTGGCAGAAGGAGAGATTACTGCTGGGGCTCTGCGGGATCAGTTCACTGTCGCAGGATAAACTGGGATTAGCCGCAGCGTATGGATCAAAAAAACTCCAAACAAACCTTGGAGGTCTCTGGGCTGCATCCCATGACGTAGGAGCCAGGATGACACTGAAAGTCGAGGAGATGCTCATGTGTTGACCAAACGTTGCTGGGGGGGGGCTGTGGGGTAAAGCGTTTGGTGTCAGCACGTGGCACTCTCCTTTGGGCCGCTGGCTTTGGTACCTTTGGCGTGTCGGGGGCACTGACTTGTCCTTATGTGTGAGAGGCTCCTGGTGCTGCCCCTTCCAAGGCATTTGAGGATTGTGTGATAACGTGGGGAACTGGGTTTATGGCATCTTCATCACATATAGAGAAGCCAGTGTTTTGTAGAACAAAATTCCCCTGCTAACTAAATTTTTGTTGTGTGTGGTTTTTTTTTGTGGAGCAGCTCAACTTTGGAATAGTTATTTTTCTACTGGCAGCTGCAGGGTTTTTTTAATTTTTTTTATCTTACTCCAGATAAAACATACAACACTAATAGTAACAGGTTTTCCTTTGTCATCAGACTTCCATGATCAAAAGCAAAACAGGCTTTTATTCTTCAGGGATATCACGATTTCTGAAGATCGGGTTGGGAGACGAGGGGTGGAAATACTCCTTGCAACCAAAGTATTAAGGAGTTCAATTCATTAAGTTAATCAAAATGCTGCTAAAGGAAACTTGATCACAGTCTGTCCCCACAGGGAGAAGTTATGTGATTATAAAGGGCTTCTTGTTCTGAGACATAATGAAATAACAATTTCTAATTGTTGGAAGTTGTCTAGGAAAAAAATCCCATCTAGAAACCAGCTGCAAACTCTTACAAGTGAGTAAGAATTTGGGGAAACCGCTACAGTTGTCGTTTATCCACCACTTCAGAGACACAACGAAAGCCCGTACCCAGGCTGTAGCCAATTTGGCAACCAAGTTCATGTAATAATGGAGCAGAAGGCCCCAAGAGCTGTTGCTGCCTCTGTCGCCAACCTGCTGAGCAACTGTCTACCTTCGCTCCTCTGCCTCAGTTTCCCCATTTTAAGTTGACAGGAGAGGTACTGGCCTCCCTTTGTGAGAGCGTTAGGTTGTGCTGAGGTAAGGCGCTGCCTGCAGGACCGTGGTTATCGTCCTATCTGGGCTCTTTGGCTTTCAAGCTGGTTTTGATGGTTTAACAGTGAAGTTCTGCTGCTGCATTTCCTCACGGACTTATCAGGGATGCCTCATTAACGTGAATCTTGAACTCTCACCGCTGCTGAGATGCACTACGTGCATTGCCACCGTGACCCACTTTCCTTTCTTAGATGAAAGCTGCCCACAAAGCATCATCGTTTTCCTTCTCCTCTCCACCCCCACATATTCTCCTTCCAAAACACTTTATTCCTCTCAATGAATTACTGTGTCTGATTGTTGCCATAGGTTACTGATCTGCTTAGGGGGAAAAAAAAGCATCTCAAAAGCCTTCGATTGAGATTTCAGAAGAATGAAAGTCGCAATGAAAAAAAAAAAAGCCATAAAGCCAAAGTGAGTGGATGCAGACCCCACCACCGGTCTCTCTGCAGGTTCTGGAACATGAATGCAGAGATCAAGAGGCAGGCTGCTGCTCTTTGCTTTTTAAAGCTGCTCTTGTACTTGGTTTCACGGGGGGACCGGCCGTGAGCGGAGACCCAGGCTGCCGGTCACCGAGAGGCCAGCGGCGGGTTTGAAGTGCAGCTTTTCGTGGCTGGAGAAGTTGCCTCAACTCCAGTGCCCATCTCCCTTTCCGGCAGATGAGTCTTTCAGATGCTCTGGTGAGGGGCGAGAGGAATGGAAGTGCTGTCCCCCCCCACCTCCCCCTTTCACCGGGGCACAGGGAACGCTTTTATGGCCTGGCATGAAATGCCATTCCCCGTCTCAGCAAACTGCCACGGCCACGCAGAGATATGAGCTTCAGTCCCAGAAGCAGCATCATTATGGTACTTTGCCTGGGATAATTATCTTCTTAACACGGGTAATTAGGCTGGTTGCCACACTGTGCTGACTCAGCTACGCTGCGCTTGCCCGTGGATCGTGCTCACGTTAGCTCTGGGCTGAGCATCCGTACGTTCCAGGGTAAAGCCCGGCTCCTCGGAGGCATTTGAGGGCTTGTATCCGAGCAGGCTGATGTAGGAGGTCACCGTTAGGAAACTCCATCAGGACTCCTGCCATGGAGGCAGCTTGTACACATCGGTTGTCCGCTTAGGTTGTCCCGAAGATCAGTATAATCTGGACTGTCCTTATGGGCACTGAGTTATTTTAATTTTTATTATTTTTGTTTATAACAGTAATTGCAGATGGGTAGTTTTGTGTCTAAAGCGACTGATTCTGAACATCTGGGTCCGTGGTTGTGCCTACCGCAGCTTTTGTAGCTTTGATAAATATATCAGAATCTCATTATCTCTCTCTGTTTCCCTGCTTTTGGAGGGAAATAGCATTTCCCTTCCTTAGCTGTCTGCCGTGTGTGTATTATTTTTTTTTTTTAATGTGCTGTTGGAGACTGGGATTTCCCTGGTATCTGTTCATTTTATTTTTCTGAGAATGGTCCAGAGTCTGCAAAACTTTGCGGTTAGGGTTTTACTTGGCTTCGTGTCAAAAACCGTACACTGATTTTACATGAAAAGATTGTAGTTAGGCAGGAGGTGATAAAGCAAATTGGAGTTTGGCAGGGATTCTGGGGCAGTTAAACGCCGTCAGATGAATGATGGTGAGCGCCCAGACGGCCGGTTTTGCACCCCATCCAAAACGACACGGCACGAGGAGTCGTGTGGGCAGGTTGGAGGGCATCTGGTACAAACTGTTGGGATATATTTTTCTCAAGAGTCCATGAAAATCGTACTGCTACCTAGGTGGAAAAGCGCACACGTTCGGTCCCAACCCCTCTGCACCTGGGGATGTCTCCTCTTTCCAAAGTGGCTCCTTGCTGTTGGCAGCACGTGCCCGGTTGACCATGGAGCTGTGTTTGGGTGGCAGCTGGGTAGCTGGTACTTCCGTATCTATTACCCCATTTCCTCTCACAGCTGGGAGGCCCCTTTTCTTACTGGTGTAGACTTCCTCGTGGTAAGAAATGCTGGAGCTGTGCGGATATGACCCGGTCCTACACCTGCCATTAATCAGAATTCAGAGTGACCAGCTTTTGGCTGCGCCTGTTGTTCGATGACAAGGAATTAATGGCAGCCAGAGGAAGCAGACAGCTGGCTCCATCAGCTGTAAGGGAACATTTTCCAAATGGTTCATTTAGATGTCACCTCTCTGCCCCACACCCAGTCCTGCTCACCTAAGGGACCGTTCCGTGCTTTGTGTCGGTGAGCATCCAGCCCTCCCTTGCTGTCTCTCCCTCAAACTGCAACCAGCATTCCAGCTCGATTCTTGTATGGGTTTCATCCCGACTTTTTTCCCTGCCTTACAGTAGGAAGACACTGTTGAACTTCACAAAGGATCACCAAAGCGGAAGAATAACATAAGAGCATGAATCGGGACTCTTGATCCGCAGGGACCGAGCGAGCGCGGCTTGCTCGTGAGCTCAGCTCGTACCTCGGGGACTTGAAATTAAACTGCACTTCATATTTGCGGTATCAACCCACAAACAGCTGAATTCATGTGAGATTTTAAGGTGGCATCCTTCAATAAACCTGCTGTTAGAAAGTCACCTCCACGGTAGATAAATTGGTCAGTGGGTTTTGTGCGGGACACTCAACGTGTGAAGTTAAGTTGCCCTGGTTTAACGTGAACAAAGTTAAATTATATTTAACTTACAAACCTCTTAATTCAGGACTAATTAGTTTCAGTTTGTTTCTGTAATTATTTTGATTTTGGAGTGTGTTGTTGCGGTTGTTCCAGGATTTCTGTGCGTGCACAGACGCACGCCCCCACCCTTGATCCTCCACGTTCAGCTCCATCGGAGGTGACACCTCGGAGGGAGCTGAGATTTCCAGACTGCAGGGAACGGCAGGTATGGGAAGAGAATTGCTTGGGTCTTCGGTCTTGCTTGGGCGCAGTCAGCGCTGCAAACAAGCGTTTTTATGAAGCGAATTCCCAGATTTCGTACAGAGTTTAAGCGAGGTTTCCCTCTTCTGCACGCCTGAATCTCGTGCGCAGATGGAAACTGGGGTGAGGGGGGAGGCTCCCCCTTCCTAACGTTTCTGCCGTTGGTGCTGGGGTGTCGTTAACTGCAAACTGCCAACTGGACTTATCACTTTCACAAGGCTGTGCGTTCCGTTTGCACAAGTGCGCAAACTCACAACCTGAGGGGAAAAGCAGGGGGAAGGCAGACGCGCAGCACACCTCTGAAAGCTTGCTGTTCCTTAATCCTCTAACCTAATTTGCTGCTGTTTTTAATACAACCTCTGCCTTGGCAGCTGCGTGAGAGGGACGGAATCCTAAAGGAAAAAAACCTCAGTTCTGAGTGTAATGCTTTTCTAGATTTTCTGCTTTTGAAAACTCAATAGAAAAGCAAAGGGCTAAGAAGATTTCTTTAATGTAGGAGAGACTTTCCAACAGAGAGATAAATAGGTCTCACTTCTCCCATTCTCTGCTACCAATCAGAAACTCCCCCGGAGCTAGTGATGTGCTGGCAATATACTAGTGTGGAAGGGGGATTTTGGCTTTTTTGTTTGTTTTGCTGTCTTTTAATTCATGCAACTCTCTCAGACTCTGGCAGGTTTCAACCCCCTCAACTGTATTTTGGGTCTGTCGTGGCGTATTTCCTCGTACAGGTTTCACACGCCCTTTCTGGGGTCAGAGACCTCCCTTTCAAGTTTTAGGACAAAATCTTGCACTGGTGTCAAAAGGTGCCAGCCCTTTGGTTTGGATGGGTGCTCGTTTCCACCAGTCTCACCCCTGAGCTGGCAGGGAGAGATTACGGGTGCTGTTTCTCATTTTCTGAAAAAACACCTTTATCTTCCTTTGGCAAAATGGAGAGGGCTTTGTCTGTCGTTTGTCTCCAGTTTGAAACTGCTGCAAAGTAGCTTTTTAGAGTTAAGATTCAGAAGGAGCCAGACACTTGCTTTCTCCTAACATGAAGTAACGATTTCTGCTTATAAATTTTGTATGTGACTGTGGGGAGTGGCTGCTGATGCCATTTCCTGACCAATTCTGTTGAATTGGTTTAGGAAAAAAGGCTTGGTTATTTTGTGCCCCCAAAGTCCAAACCTGGAAACACCCTCAGGTGTTACTGAAGTCTCAGAAATCTGGGTTCCTCTTTATAGCTTGCACTCTTCAAACAAGCGGCTTCCCAGGTCTTATCCTCAAGAGAGGCAAGAGAGAAGGTTTAGTCTGTTGCTGGCTTTGGTTGGTGGCTTCTGATTTAAAAGAAAGTGGAAGAAACTCGTGGGCTTTTACAGTGCGAGAAGGTGCTATGGGATGTTCGATTTCCTTACTCAATAGATCAGACACAGGAGATGTTGCCCCTTCTACCCCTTTGAAAAACACCCAGTGCTAATGTTTGTAACCCCAGTCCTGTAACTCCAGGTGTTCTTTATTCTGACTCGCATTTCTGAAATTAGTTGAGCTCTTCTCTTTCTTGCTATCTGAATATGATGCTGAAAGAAACGGGTTTTGTCCTAATGCTTTATTAAGGGATGTACAAGAGAATCATAGAATCATAGAATGGTTTGGGTTGGAAGGGACCTTAAAGATCATCCAGTTCCAACCCCCCTGCCAAGGGCAGGGACACCTTCCACTAGACCAGGTTGCTCCAAGCCTCATCCAGCCTGGCCTTGGACACTTCCAGGGATGGGACATCCACAGCTTCTCTGGGCAACCTGTCCCAGTGCCTCCCCACCCTCTCTGTGAAGAATTTCTTCCTGACATCTAATCTAAACCTCCCTGATTTCAATTTATACCCATTACCCCTTGTCCTGTCACTACAGGCTCTTGTAAAAAGTCCTCTCCCAGCACCCTTGTAGCCCCTTCAGATACTGAAGAGTTTTCATTCTGTCTTCTCTAGGGCTTATTTCATCATACTTTTCCTCTCTTACTGGGTATTTTCCTCCTTTCTAAGATAAACACTAGAGATCTTTTCAATATCTGCAGCATTGGCATAAAACAAAAAAAAAAGGACTTTTATTCATCCTATAGAATGTAATAGCAAATGTTGGCTGTACTATATGATTTGTTGTAATTTAGCTTCTAAAACCCTGTAGAAAGGTGATCGTTCTCTATAACAAACACTCTTCATGCACTTCCTGCAGAATCCCACTGGGCTTCATTCCTATAAAATTCCATAGGACTGAAGATGCCCCTCAGGATTACTCTGATAACAGCAAGAGACCATTTTGCCAGGTTAGTGTATCTTTATCTGGGCTCTTTTAAGCTTGCTTTTTTGCAGTTAGCAGGTAAAACTTTATCACCCATCCTTAATTTCTCAGCTGTCTTTCCCATTCTGAAAAACGCTGAGAGATTTTCTGAATTTCAGTTTATAAGGCTGTCAGAAGCATAAATATTTCATAGGTGATGATTCGGTTTTCCAATAAATTAGCACTCCTTCAAGTCCCGTCGAACCTTTTGGGCCAGGTTGTTGACACATCAGTTATTGTCCCAGCAGGTTGCTCCCGTGCACCGCTCTGCCTTTCCGCCAAGGGAACAGGCATGGCACCTCACGGCCGTCAGCTTCGTTCTGCATCCCTGAAGGATCCCTTTCATGAGGTTTCCATAGGTGGTGGAGGAAGTGCCACCTGTTCACACTTGCTCTTTCTCGCTGCTGCCTCTCTGCTGTGGTGCAAGTGCTGGTCAGTCCCTTCTCTCCCGGTAGCCAAGGGCTTGGTGAACCCATCTTCTCGCGGATGACACTAAGCTGGGAG
>NW_010259694.1:0-16455 GCF_000690775.1 Eurypyga helias
CAACCCAGGTGCAGGACCTTGCATGAAGAATGTGTGAGGAAAAGTTCAGATGTGTTCTGCGAAGGACTGTTCACTCCATACAGTGCAAGGGGAGTACCTGGCAAAATGTCATCTGGCAAACAGTAACAGTTTTTTAAAAAATATAGATGACAAAGTCTGATGGAAATCAGGATTAAGGAATCTCGAACAGTTGTAGAAAACCAGACGACTAATTGAAAAAGTCAATCTTCATTTTTCCAACCTGAAAAGTAGAGTTATCTTGCTCAATATTATCAATATTATCTAGGATATCATACAAATTCTTCCATAAAATGATCACAGCAGTAGCTACAATCAGGTTTATCCAGGCCATGGTGTTTCATTTACTACACTTTAAAAAGCAGGGCAGTAATCCTCACAGCAAGATGCCCCTAAGGGAAGTAACAGCAGCTGCTCACTCAGGTTTATGGGAATATGACTGAAGAACAGACTCCTGACTTTCCACTGAATTTTTTACAGGAGTGTTTAAAGCAATCACACCACCTAGAGGATTCTGCCTCCTGCAAAATCGTTACTGAGTGATGAGTTTGGACAAGGGTAGGAACACTGTCATTTAAACCAAATCATAGCGAGTATCTGCCTTAGTTCAAAGCTCTTACTCATGTTTTTCAGTCAAGACAGTACACTGATTGTGTTACTAACACAAGGAAAGAGCAGCCCACACTGAAAACGAAGAAATGACAAGACATCTACGTGGTTAATTATAATTAAGACAACACCGTGAGATTCCACTTACATATGTATAGCAGTACCTTACACCTGGGGGAAGATTATCCAAAGAAAGTATATTCAAGGGGAAATAACAGACAGAGCAGCTGGTATGGGTGAGAAAACCATAGAGTGCAAAGCTCTGCAGCAGATCAGACCAGAGCTGCAATGGGATATAGCTGGAAAACACAAGCACGCCCTTCCCTCTGCCTGCCTCGGCTGTGTGGCAGCTGTAGGAATAGCATCCCCCACATAACCAAGAAAAAACAAGTTCATCTCATTACAATCCCAACAGAAGCTCCTGGTGCAGCTTATTCAAAGGTGGCATAATGCAACCGATTTAAAAGCTCGGGGAAAAGGTACGTCAGGAGCATCGGCTATGAAAGGAAGTGAAGTGACAGGAAGCCATGGAAGTGAGACAGAGCAATGTGAACATGGTTCTGCCATTGCCTTTTTTGAGCAACGTGCCAAAGGAAGTTTTTCAACAAGTACATCTTATTACAAAAACCAGAATACAAGTCAGATGGGTCCTTCAGGACACAGCAGCTTTCTCCCAACATGAGCTGAACAAATGATTCTCATAGCAAAGGACACCTGGAGACCGCAGGCCCTCTGGCAGGCTGTCAGCAAGCTGGAAGTGCAGAAGCTAATGCACTGAGTTTAAGGTGGTAGAACACAAGGACCTCTGGCAGCAGAAGGAGCAATTGGGCATCCATTTCCACCATCTTAAAGTTTAAGTCACTTTGGCTGCAGCTGAAATAGGGCAATTCCCAACTCCTGCCAGCACAACAGACCTCCAGTGCAATGCACAGCAGGCTTCCTACAAACGCTGCTGAGCAAATACAAGTATTTTAGTGCTGCAGAAAAAGCTTGGGCTCACCTGTTTCAGGTTCACCTCTTCAGGTCCAAGAAACGCCAAAGGCAATTTTCCTACATCCTTGCTCCTTCCACCTTCCCCAGAGAAAGGCAGGCCTGCCAGAGCTGCCACATTACCACCAGCGGCCGTGCAGGGGAGGGACGGCAGAACAAGCCTGACACATTTTTCTGGTGGAGAAGGGGCAGGGGACAAAACTACCAACCCTGAACTCCTGCAGTCTGCACCAGACCCAAATCTTTATTTTCTCCTGTGAAAGACATATCCGTTCTAGGTTTGTGCTCTCTCCTTCCCAACAAACCACCCTGGATGTAGAAGTTCATTTCCCACAGACTGGGTTCACTAAGGGCAAGGCCACCTCGGACATCTGAAAGATGAGTACAGCGGAGGGGCACAGCTAAAGGTAGGAGAGAGACAGAAATACATCACGTGCACTGGCAGGGGTGAATGAGGCCATGCTACTTTTCCAACCCTCTGCACAGGACCCCATGAAACACACAGGCAGGAATCCCCTGATGATCTCGCCAACTAGTTGCCAAACTAGTTCTGAGTAGAAAGTCCCTGATCCGCCAGTTAGGAGACAAGACAGGTGTGGTGCACTTGGGTTGTTTCTCACACACCTCAGCAGCTTGTAAGAAATGAGCAAGAGAGTGTGTAAAATGCCCAGCCCCTCACGCGTGCACGCACGCAGCAGCTGCAGCAGGCCCTTTGTACAGGGCGCAGCCTACGCTGGGATAGCAGGAGGGGGAACAGGCGAAGATATACCTTACTTAGGAATGCTCACGCGCTGCGTTAAGTAGTGTGATAATTAAATCGTTAGTCACATTGACAAGTGGGTGGAAGAGGCTGGAAACGTCTGATGCAGTTCGCTGCAGGCAATTACACATTTACCAGCGATGCATCTGTCACACACAAAGATGGGCTCAGACCCAAGTATCTGCAACAGCTCAACTTTAGCCCGTTTCCCAGAAGTCAAACGGAACGAAGACACCAGCTCTGCAACTGCAGTATTCTGAAACAGCCCAGACCCACCGCCAACCTACCGCATGAGAACAGCTGTAGGATTCCACATACACAAATACTCATCAGGCAAGAACTTGCAGAAGCTAATCCTTATCCAGAGATCTGGGAATTTCCCCTCTTGAAATTCTCCTGGAACATACTAACCAGTTATGTAGCGCTTACGTGTCCCCAGTCCTGTTACGTGGCAGATCTCGCTTGGCTGCTGTGTGACAAAAGGCTGGCAGGCTCCGCAGAGCTCTGGCAGCGGGTCAGCGCGCACCTAACCACTCTCTACAGTAAGCATCTGCCCCTCACACAGGACCAACTCATCTTTGCAACAATTTAAAATTTCCTTTACAGCACAAAACTGAAAGTAATTCCATTTGTTTTAATGAACTCAATTTAACATGGGAGCTGACTGAAAAAAATGGATCTTGTACTCTAGAGCACCAGCCCTGTATCACTATCAGCCTCAAAATTCCTCCACACAGGGGGCTATAATTATTAAGGGGGGAGAAGAAAAGCAACAAATGGCAATAACATGTATTAGAAACACCTCCCTTGTGCTGGTCCCATTCCACAGAGAAGCCTGCAAAAGCCAGTACCTCTCCCAAGTCCAGAATTCTCAAATTCTTTAGAAACTAACTGCTTCTAGAGAAAGCCACAGGCTTGCAGGGGGTCTGCATACTTGCCACGGCCTGCGACAGGTCAGCTTAGAGGAAGCAGTCTATAGGAAGGTGCACAAGGAGGACAAGACTCACAAGGACAAATGAGGTGGGTTGTTTCTCCCCAAAGAAATTTTATTTGAGAAAGCTGACAAAAATCCCCCAACCAGTCATTACAGGTAAATCCATACCAGTTCCCCCACACCTGCTCCCCAGTAATCACACCGGTACAGTGAAGATCAAAACGCAACACCACAACGATGACAGTGTAACAGTCACCTGGGGAACTTAAGGCCTCGCCACCAATTTTAAGATAAAGATATCTTTGAACTCTGATAAGGATGGGGAAAGGATATCAAAACAGACAAGACTGGAAAAGGCCCTTTCTTATACTGTCTTTTCAAGTTATATAAAAACAAAAGCAAAACCTTAAGAGACCTACAGGCTTCAAACTGTAGGACCTAAAACTACCTTCAAATGACGTCTCTAATTCAGTCCTGTGGCATCACTGCTGTTCTGCACTGTAACAGCTTGCAAAAGCGTACAAGGATAAAATGGATGCAAGGGCAGAGGAGTGGACTTGGGTTCTTAATATGGCTTCATCAACAAAGAAACAAATTAAAAGCAATCTAAACACTTGCCAGTGGAACTAACAACTCCAGGAACCTGGCAATGGCAAAGGAGAGGCAAAGTACTAATGTATCTAGATGACAGGAGGTCATCTTCTCATCCTCTCACCCACTGCCTCACCCTGGACAACCATGTCCTTGCCAGCAATAGCTCAGATTCAGGTCAGAAATTATAAAACCATGCTTTTTTTTCCCAAATGGTAGCCCAGGCCCAGGGCCACGTCAACCCCTTCCTTAGCCAGAAGCGTCTAGGCACGTGACACCAGAATGCTGTGCTGATGAACCATTTGCTCTGGAGGAATGCGGAGATAACGTAATTGTAATCATTGCCTAAAAACTGCAGCCAGTGAGTCCAGGAAGTTAACCTGCCTGTCTTTTCCCAGCCTGGCTTACTTATCATCATGCCATCTGCCTGGCTGAGGGATGATGAGAAGCTGCTTGCGCTCTCTGTAGTACCGCATGAAATAACAATTCTGTCAAGGGCACAGTCCAGGCTCCTCCACAGATGCAGAATTAGCCTATTCCTACCCTGTACTGCTTTTTTGAGTTCATCCACCACCTGCAAAGCACCCTTGCACCCTCAGACCTCAACGCAGGGTACAGGCCCTCATGTTTCACACAAGCAGCAGCCCCACCTTGCTTTGAGGTCTCAGAAAATGAGGTTCAGCCAGCTGTCTGCTGGGTAAATGCTACACTGTTCGATGCGAAAGTCTGCTGCTCAATGGAAGACCCAGTCTCCTTGCATAACCTGCTCCTATTTGCTCTGTGACTTTGTCTGACTGAGGCCTCCCATCTGCACAAAAGGTCGTCCTGACTAAGGCTTTCAGGAAACCTGCTGCATCATTTCAGAACAAGAGGGGAAAATCCAAGACAAACACGTGGAGCAAGGGCAGGACCAAGCCTGGACAGCTTATTTAAGCAAAGCAGGCTTCTCCTTTCTCAGCTCAAACACATTCCCAAGCCCTCCTTCCAAGGCTACCTTCCTCCAGGCTGAACCTACATATGCTCAAGTGCCCTGACCTGTCAGCACAGACACCAGCTCCCACAGGGAGAAACACAGAGGTCCACAACTGGGACCAAACCTCGGACCTCCCTCTATCCTCAGGCCCTGCTGGAATGGTGAATCCTATTGCTTTGCGCTCACCTCCGTTTGCACGAGGCTTAGATGCCAGCTGGTCAGAAGAGGGCATGCCCTGCTCTGCCCCGGTGCTAGTGGCACCTTGAAGAGCTCAGCAGGGTCAAGTGGCTCCGAGTTAACACTGCAGTCACAGACAGATGGGGAGACATCGTCAATTCAAGGTTATAAAAGGAGAACAGACAGCGCAAAAACTTGCTGCAGCTGTCATGGAAACATCTTTTTTTTTTATTTAATCGCTGCCCAGGAATCCCCAAACCCATCACAACCTCCCCCACCCTCAACATCCAACAGGATTTCATAAGTCCCCCATTGCATCCAATGTTTAGGCTCCCCTCCCCCTGTAGGGTCCGAGTTCCTGCAGAAAAGCGCCGGTCAGTGGGTATCATCTGTGAGATGGCTCCAGGGGGCCGTGGCTGGGTCCCAGCGGTGTCCAGCTGGGTCTGAGAGGAGGGGGAGGAGGACTTGCTCCTTTACTCAATAAGTTTCTTGGCCTTGAAGAAGCGACGCAGGTAGAAAACCTGCCAGGTGGCCAGTCCGATGAGACAGCACATGGAGAAAATGCTGAAGTACAGAACCCGGGTGTTTGTCGACTCTGAAACAGACCACAAACCATTGCACAGGAGTCTGACATCACAGGATGCACCTCCACAGAGCAAAGTTCCCAGGATTTTCTCTCCCCACCCGTGCGAAAGTCAAGGTGTCGTAGAGCATGCAGGCAAGGGCGCCCCAGCACCAGCAGTACTTGAGAATAAAAGCAGAGGGAACAACGAGAAGGATGAGAGGGAACAAGGCGAAACTGTGGTTAATGGGCAACATTAAATGGTACGCAATTCACATTTGGAATGGAGACAGAAATGATTTCTAGAGATGGGATACAAGAGACTCAGTGACTGCTTCAGGAGAGAAAAACATCAGCAGGTTCCTCTTACTAGGAACAGAACAGGCAGAGACCATTGTAATTGCTTGATGTCCAAATGCTGTCCTAGTAACACATTCAGCAGAAGTAAGGGGTCTTGGAGCTCCGTCCCTCTGAAGGAGCACAAAGCCTCTTACCGTTCGTGTCCCGCATCTCCTCTTCTCGTTTCTTCATATAGGCAAAATCGTTCACGATGGACTCTGAAAGATCTTCCAGGCGCCTCAATTCTACTTCCAGAGGCTTCAACTTCTCCACTTTAGCAATCTGGAAAACAGAAGAGTCAAGCAATCACTGAGCCAAAAACTAAAAGCTCCCATGTGGGCTTTTACTGCCAGTTTGAACTGCTCCTCCTCACATACTACAGATCTGGGACATCCTTCCCCTAGGGAAACCCCTCTACAGAAAGCCAGAAACTACCGTTGCATAAAAAACTATCACTTCTCCCACCTGTTCTCTGAAACACACTTTCCTACTACCCCTCCTACACAACGGAGGAGCACAGTATGCACACGCTTCTTCCTTATTCGGCCTAACGTTGGCTTATTCACAGTTGGCTTCCGAGGAGTGGGTAGAGGAGCTTGCACATGACTAAACCTCCAGTGAGCAGAAGCCAGAGGCTGAGATGCAGGTGACTAACTAACATACGCACACAAAATTGTTCTATAGGCACACGGGGCGTTAGCACCGAGTCTCGCTTCACTCACTGTTGCCACGCACCCCCGAATGCCTGGGCAGCCCGATTCCCACTAGCAGCAGTCTGATGACACCCACAAGAGCTCAGGGCTTTTACCACTCAGACTGTGAAGGGAAAAATCATGCTACCAGGAGTAACAAAGGAGACAGAGAAGTCCTGTAAAAACTTTATTCCAATAGAGTCCATGGGACATATCCCTGTGGGGTCTCTCTTAACCTACAGGGGGATGCAGCCCCCCTTTTATCTTACTTTTCCGGCTGCAGAGCCCCTCCTCACTGGCTGAGGTACTCGGAGTGTACAGACTACCCAATCCGCCTTAAACGTTCACGTAGTTACACCCGCACCACACATCGTACGTACCATTAACTCTGCCTTTATGCTGCCCAGGGCAGAGAAGTTAATAGGCATTAGCTAACTGAGCAAGCGCACAAACAGTTGGCACCGTTCTCAACCTTGGCCAGTTGTGGCCAGTTCTTGCAGATACCTTGGTCAGCTAAGTTCTAATTGCTTCTTCTTTCCTTCCTCTTATCTTGAGTCTGCACAGGCTGCCTTTGTTTCCTCTTATCTCAAGCCTGGGTTTGCACAGGCTACCTTTGTAAAGACATGCAACTGGTGTTCGTATCAATCCCTCCTCTTCTATTCGCTCAATCATTGTCTTTACAACATGTGGCAACCATCAGTTTGATTTTCTCTTTTTATTTCCTGGACTACATGAAATTCTTAGCAGCAGCATCTTTGGGCCCTTCCGCGCCGTCTCGGATATGGCCACCACCTGCATCCTCTGAACTGCACGCTGAGTTAGTTGGATAAAACAAGGTGTCACGCATGGTACAAAGATCAGAGCTGCTATTGCACAGAGGTAGAAAAATAAAACACATTTAACCCATGGTCCACCAGGCAACCATGAGAACATGTCCCACTCCCATCCTTCCCAGGTTTGAACTGGCACACGGGCTAGCTTTCTCATCTCTTGTTATTTGCTTTCCCAGCTTCCCGTTATCATCTATTTGTAAACAACAGTTGGGTTCATTTAGTTTTCCACAAACACCACCTTCTCCTTGTTCTGCAAGGAGATCGAGGGCCTCAGCTTCTGGTTAGTTATAATTTCTAAAACAGCTTGTAATCTAATTATCCTGTTCAAATTGTAAATTGGTTCTCTTGCTCCAGAAATCATCTCATTGGGATTCCATGTTGCTGGTCCATAATATTGTATAATTTGTTCAGGAATGTATCAATTGATCTCTTTTCTCTTACTAAATCATCATATACTTTAATTCCTAATCTCTTCCCAAAAAGAACAGTGGTCTAATATACCCTCCTATATAGCATATTCCTGACCAGTTTTTAGGTAGTTTGCCATAAGCATGTTGTCCACAATTCCAATAATGACTCTTCAACGCCCAAGGCCCGTTAGAAAAAGGGCCATTGCAAGTTTTCTCATCCTTTGGTTCTTCATAATATAAAGTATTCCCAAGCCCTACAGGTCCACCCACAATGATTATATTGGGGGATATGGTGCCATTAATACAATAAATACATCTCCATGCCCCTGCCTCCGATCGCCACATACGGTTACATCCCCAATTTGTTCCTCTCCATGTTGTTTGGTTGGTCCTAGACCAGAATTTTTGGAAGTGCATTCTAGTCTCATTATTATGCTGCCATGTCCAACAAAATATCTGTGCTACGTATTTTTTATTCGCAGAGTATCAGACTGGAACTTCCGATCCGAAGCTACCTTGTCACAACCAGAACCTTTAAAGTCAGCACGTGAGCATTTTACCCAACCTTATTAGAAAGCTGAATGTGAGTCTGACTCCATTCCCTTGATGCTTGGAACAATGGAGTGGTGCACAGCCTCGATGGACACAATCATATCCAGGAGACAGCATCCATTCACAGGTACTTCCTCCTACAGACACCCCTCCCCTGTTGGTTCTATTTAGGCAACAAATACCTTTCCCTGAAAAGCAGAGTTGCTATGGACTCCCTTCCTCCGTCCAAAAACCAGTTCCGTTCATAACGGAACTGAAGTTACTAACCCACCATTTAGTCTGGACAGGCTGGGCTACTCATGGCCAATTTTCAGAGTTTCCTGGGCTTTCCCAGACCCAGCAGTTGGTCAAATTAACGTTTTTTTGGCAATTTCTTCCCCTAAGGTTAAGGATCAATTTTCCCAGGTCAGACCCTGCCCTTGCTGAATGCGTAAGATTATTAGTATAACCTCCAAAGAGCATTTTTCACCATTCAGTGTCAAAGTCACCACTTCCCAGTTTTATAGACCGATCATTAGTTCTTCACTTCCGAGTATATCTTCAGAGCTTCTCCCGAGGATGACACACAAGTTATTGATTCAACCAGTCCTTGCAGAGGGTCAGTTTCAGTCTCCCTTCAGATTCCTGAAGCTCAGAAGTCCTCACAGGCCTTGCCCATGGGTATAATGTGAGAAAGGTATCAGAAGGAAATATAGAGGAGGTAGAAGTGAGAGTACATGCCACACGACAGCTATACTAGCTAACAACATCTTCTTTTAACCGTAACATACCTAAATCTACTGATCTTACAAAACCAAAACGTGTCCCAGGCAGAGCTTGAGGACTTGTTTACAGCCCTGGAGAATGCAAAGAAGGTGGTCTATATTGCAAACAAACACAAAATAATAATTACAGCAATAGCTAACAGAGGAAGTCCCCCAAAATGACAGAGCGGTATACATTTTGCCGTTATTCCCAGGGCTGCAGTGACACGAAGCTGGTTGTGGTTGTTGATCACGGCCCTCGTGGTCAGTGCTGAAGCTGGTGGCTATGCAACCCTGGCTCGCCGGAGCTGGGGTCTGCATACGCAGCACGGAAATGGATTTTCACGCCCCCAGCCCAGAGCGCGTGTGTGGTTTAGGCCTGGGTACTCTCCTATTTGCCATATTAAATCGCTATTTCAGCATTAAGGATGTCTACCAAGTCCTCCTCCTTTTTGCTGCTGGTTGCTCATACCAACTGCGTGGTACCTCAGTGTTCACGCGACGCTCGCCTGATACACAGGGCTGCAGGTGGTACGTGACGGTCTTAGTGAACAAGGAAGTTGTAAACCTCTCCATCATCGTGGAGAACAATCGCTGGAGCAAAGCATCCCGCTCCTGTGGTTAGCTTGCTGCCAAGCTTGCTCTTGGTAAGGCAAAGGGCAAAACATACTTACAGTCTTTTACTCTCTTATACCACCCCATGGCTCGGCATTGCTTTTTCAGGGATGGTTTTCTGTCAGAACATCTGCTGGAATATCAAAATAATCCTTCACAGTGGTTATGCGAACATAGCGAACAGAGGGGGAGAGAGAGCTTAACAGGCGAACAATCATACATTTAACAGGGCCAGTGCCACTCATCAAGACACAGACCCAGTCAGTATCGCAACTCCTATCCATATCAACCATTTTCCCCATCCCCTAAGACCTAATGACCATAGGATGCTCATGATCCTGGATTTAACCCATCTGGCCAATCGCGTGGTTGAACTGACCGAAGGAACTCACCAGTTTGGTCTGCAATTTCTTTCATTATGGCACACGCCTCCTCTAGCAAGGAGGAAGCATTGTAGATGGCAACACAGCATTCAGCTTCACAGAGATTAAACATTCTGCACACCCCTTGTTCTTTAAGCAATAACACAGCAATCACAGAATGGTTTGGGTTGGAAGGGACCTTAAAGACCATCCAGTTCCAACCCCCCTGCCATGGGCAGGGACACCTTCCACTAGACCAGGTTGCTCAAAGCCTCATCCAGCCTGGCCTTGAACACTTCCAGGGATGGGGCATCCACAGCTTCTCTTGGCAACCTGTTCCAGTGCCTCACCACCATCTCCAAGAAGAACTTCTTCCTGACATCCAATCTAAACCTCCCCACTTTCAATTTAAACCCGTTACCCCTTGTCCTGTCACTACAGGCCCTTGTAAAAAGTCCCCCCCAGCTTCCTTGTAGGAACTGGAAGGCTGCAATAAGTTCTCTCCAGAGCCTTCTCTTCTCCAGGCTGAACAAGCCCAACTCTCTCAGCCTGTCCCCACAGGAGAGGTGCTCCAGCCCTCTGAGCATCTTCGTGGCCTCCTCTGGGCCACGCATCCAGCACAAGTCTGTTTTGTAAAGTCATTTTGGAAACTTGCTGGACTTGTAAATTCAGTCTAGCAATGGCCTATTTAGTCCAGTTACTTAACACATGAACTTGTCAGGTAATATTTTCCAACACAATTTGATGTCGCTTAAGGGTATGATAAGGACCAAATACAGTTTCAAAAAAAGAACAAAACCTGCTGCAGTCTGCCTTGCAGCGCAGTTGTCTGGAATTCGGATTCCGGCAATAGCCCAGTCTGGTCTACCAAAGGATTGTATTGACATCCTGCTTAGATCGGAAATGTGTTTAGGACAAAGGGAAGGTATTCCCACACCACCACATCTGAGTCCAGCGTGATGTTCTAAAGTTAGCAAGGAACAGAACTTCCCGTTAGAGCAGCCCCATGCCAGATTGAAAGGAGCCATATACCAGGCCATTTTACAGTTGGCCTTATCTTTGTAACCCCACAAATCTTACTAAGGTTTCAATTGGTACTGTTACATCATTTACCCTGATTCTTCCATCCTTTGAGGGGTGTCCCCAACAGGTACACATATCCCTTAAAAGGGTTCACACACCAGACAAAAACCATGTTTCAGTTGATCACCTGGTCCTTCAACACAAGTTGTAACTTTAGAACAGTTAAATGAAGGACTCTGATTATGTGTGAGAATGCCAAACTTGGATTCCACCCGAGACTTGTTCAAGGTGGACTGTGACCAGGCCCACATCAAATTACTTCCATCCACTGGCGTTGTATGTCTGTTGTGTTTGGCTGCTGAATACACCATAAAGGGGAAAATACCGTTACAAACTCTCCTTCATAAGGATCTGCGTGATGTAAGGGATCAAACAGGAGGGTCCTATGGGTAATGTCCACATTGCAAATCACTTGTTCCTCAACCATTATAAGGGAAGGCCCAAAATCCCCAGAAGCCTCTTTGAGAGCCAGGTGTCCCCGTGACAGGTGTGGTAGGGTAACATTAAAAGCATTAATGGTCCTGCCAATGTCTTATAAATCCCTTGATGAGTTCCCACGTGAGGTTCCGGTCATCATTATCATCATCGGCCGAGGTCTGCGATGTTGCAGACAAGCACAATAAACATACCCAGAGAGACAGAGATAAGATTGTTATTCCTATAATTACAACAGTTATACCAATTCCAGCCCCAAATTCTTGCATCTATGAGTCTTTAAGAGGAATAGATCCTTCCAGGTCCACCGCATCCTCTATTTCTTGAGGTATCTTTTCCTTTTTGAGATTTACATTCTGTAACAACAAACCTGTAGCTTCAGCATATTTAGATTCTGGAATTAGAATTTCAACTTCTCCATCTTTAAACCTAATCTCTGCCTCTAGTTTCTCAAGCAAATCTCTGCCCAGTAGAGGTTTCAGAGAATTTGAGAAATATAAAAATTGGTGAGTGACCCGCCGTTTCCCCAACTTAAAGGTCAGAGGCTTAAAGAACGGTTGTGCTTCTGCACCTCCTGTCATACCAATAACATCAATACTTTTGTCACTTAAACTTCCTTCTGAAGTATTTAAAACTGAAAACGTAGCTCCTGTATCCACTAAAAATCTACTTTATCCTTTCCCAGCTCGAATGTAACCAGGGGCTCAGCAGGGGATGATCCCCCTGGCTCCTCCTCAAGCCTCTAAACCCATCACACCTTCTACAGGCTACAGGGCCAATCCTTGATTACTGACTTTCGGGCACCCATTTTTCCAGTGTCCTTGCTCTTTACAGGTCGCTCACTGATCCTCAAAATTCTGCTCTACTGTTCCCTGTGTAACCCCATTAGCATGTGCCCCTTCTTCTACCTGTTTTTAGGATGTGTTTGACATCGTATTCATCTCAGTACTGTACAACAACGTGTCCAATACTACCTGCAAATAATTTCAAGTGGGATCTTGGGGCCTGACAAAGTCTCAAATACCTTTGCTACTCTCTCTGGGTCCTCCCTGTAAACTCCTACTGTTTCTTTCCAAGACCACAGCTCCCTTACTGAGAACAGTGCTTTTACTGTCACCGGACTATTATTTGAACTCCTTGCCTCAACGGTGCCTGGTTAACCCTTTCCTGCCTTCCCCTAGCTCTTTCTGCAATTGGGCTAAATCCTTCTGCCCCACTAAATCACCCTTCCCATTCACAACTACTTTCCCTTGATCCTCTTCTACCACCTGCATCACCAACCTCATCAACTTGCCTATGACCACTTTCTCTTACCCTGCACATTCTACTTGCATTGCCATCATCATCAGGACTTTCTCACATCCTCTGCCGGGCAGTGACCATCAGTTCTAGGGCATCCTCCTCCAATTTCAAACACCTTTCCCCTGTACTACAAGCTGAGCAACACCTTTTCATTTTATGCCCCTGTCCATTAAGCTTATTCTTCTCTAGCCAAAGAACAGGAAGTCGCTAGGTGGCGTGTTAGTACCACATTCTTTCTACCACTCCAGGAGATTTCTTGAAGGACAGAACAAAACCCCGTATCACAATACATAAACTTCATCCAATTTTCTTTCCCGTCTTAACAGCAATTGCAACATGGTATTGTAACTCAAACTTCCATTACCAGAATCAATGCTCACAAAATTCCACCAGAAGGGGAATCGAACCCCAAACCAACCCGTGTGTCCCTAAAGCTTTCACTTTCAGGGACTACCAGTAGGGGACTCAAACCCCTTAAGGATCCTTACAGCCCAACCCTGCTGGGTTTTTCACCCCGACTGACCGGTAGGATTATCAGTTACCAGATACGCAGAACAAAACTTTACCATTGTTTCCTTAGTTATCTCTGGGGGAGTCCTAAAATCCTCCCAGCTTTGTAGCATCTGACCTAACAGATTATCTGATGGTACTGTCAGACTCTTTCCTTCCCCATTTCTCCTTTTCTCTTTACTCTATTTCCCATTTGGAAATTCAACAGTTTAAGAAATTTGGCAGAAAGCCAACCCACTTACATTCCAGCTTGTCCTCAGATATCAGAGGGGCTGGAGGCGTCTGGGCTTTAATTCTGAGTGATATCCAATTAATATACAAAAAACAGTACAATGAGCCCAGATTTATACACCAGAGCAATAATCAAGATCCGATAATCGTGTTCCAGTATAACAAAGCATGAATTCCAAAGGACCGCATTGTCACAAACAAGATGGAGACCTGAATCCCTTTCAACCCAGGCATTATCCAGACCTCCCTTGTCCGGGCTAACTATCTAGAGGGGATTCGAGCTCCTAAGATACCTCTTTAGCCCAACCCCACACAGCTTCTTGCTGCATCTGACAGGCTGGCAACCAGAATCAAAAATTCCAGGCCCACTGCCTGTTACCAAACTTGCAAGGGAGCACCCTCCTTTATATCAAACGAGTGGAGTAATCAACCTCTAGGTCTCCAATCTCCAGCTTAAAGTGTGGCGTGGTTCTTTTCACCCCTCCTTGGGTGTCCCTAAGAACAGAAATTCTGCCCAATTTCTTTGCTTTTGTAAAGACATGCCACTGGTGTTCTTATCAACTGATAACCTCAAGGGCAGCATATGCCCTTGGTAGGGATGAGCCACGTCCCAGGTGCTCCATCTGCCTCAAGCCACCAGGTGACGCTGCCGGAATACTTACGGGACAGGCTGCCTTTGAACCAGTCTGAAAGAAAAACACACTTCGCTCATAAAAGCTGGTTTTATAGGACCTCATTTTTGCGCAGAGCATCACAGACTTGTATCCAAAAAGAAACATCCACAGGAAAGTCAATTAGAAAGTACAGTCCACAACAACAACTATCTGAAGTTGAATGGGTAAACACATGTCCCAGTCCTGGCGGTAACCTGACCACTCATTATGTAAAATCTGTGACACAGGGAAGTTACTCAAAGGAAGCTAACTGCAACTCCTGCCACTGCTAAAGCGTAGCGTTTGGGTAACTCTAGTTCTTGCGTAGAATTTTTCACTATTACCAAGGAGTGGCAGGTCCCCACCAGGAAGGCCACATGCCATACACATGAGTTCATGCAGCACAAGAAAGATGAGCTACAGAGAACTCAGGGAGCACCTGCAGTTCACTACTGGTCTCACCGCCACACGGGACCGCAGGACAGCATCCCTCAGTGGTCTCGCCGCCACGCAGGACTGCAGGACAGCATTCCTCACTGGTCTCAGTGCTGACAGGCAGGCAACAGAGCACCCAGGGTGCAGGCATCCCTGAAAAGCCGCCTCCAGAGGCAGCTGCCCGGGCCATCAGAGCCCATCTGAAGAGATGCTCGTGACCAGGCCAGTGCCAGCTCATCAGCAATTTCACTGAAGGGTCTCCACATGACACGCATACCCTGGCAAGCCGCAGGCCATCAAGCAGTCATCTGAGGATTTTTATGCTGAGATGAGCTGTATGTTAACTCTGCCAGCACAGCAGTGACAACTGGGAGTGTGTTTGTGAGGAGGGGCAGGAAACAGGAGGTTAAACCCCGCCTGTTTCTAGCCAATAGGTTGTATTGACAAAACCCTGTGGCCTGGACAGAGCTTTGCTGAAAACCTGGCAGCAGTGCAAGCGTGCCTATGGCCTCTGCTGACACAGCTTGAGCAGCAGGTCTGTAACACACACAAGGTCTCGGGCAGCTCTACAAGCTAACCCCACATGTTGGTCGGCTCCATTATCTTTCTGGAGGGCACTTTTCCTCATGCATAGAAGGCTACAAAGGTTCCACTGGGAAAAACAAAAGCTTGTCTGCGCCATGCAGCATCCCTTCAGCTGCTCTTATAATAGGTGTAGCTAGAAACATCCAATAGCTACTTTTAGTCCTGCATGTGCTCCAAGACCCACATCCTGAAACCTCTCTCATCCCTAGTGAAGCCAATATGCACAGCTGCTCCAATGGATTTTGTAAAAAGCCCACCAAGCACCTGTGATGGTGCAACACCATCATCCTAGAAGGAACACCTGTACCACCAGAACTAAGACAACATTCCATGAGATTCGCAAGGGCCACTCCAAGGTTTGTCAGAGCGTAACTCCCTTCCTAGCATAGAAAGATACATCTTATAGCCAAGAATTGACCAGGAGTAGCTGGTCTGGAAAGGAACCTAGATTTCCAAGCCTTCTTGGTGTCCTCTGAAAAGTCTTTTCACTACCTTCATTTCTACTTACTGAATGGAGAAAGCTACTCCTCTCTACCCCAGAGAACTAAGGTGGCCACGTAGTTAGGGTTTCTATCCCAGCTCTCAATCCCAGTTGTTTTGCTCCAAGAATGTCTGCATCCCTCAAAGGTTGGACATCACCCCTCCTCTCACTGCATATATCCAGGCATAAGCAGGACAGTATCAGTGATCCTCACTCAGCTCCCTGCAGCAATTCAACCAGAAGAACCAGGGGGAAGACATGTATCCTGGGCTGCATCAGGAGAAGCGTGGCCAGCAGGTTGAGGGAGGTGATCCTGCCCCTGTACTCTGCTCTGGTGAGACCCCACCTGGAGTGTTGCGTCCAGCTGTGAAACCCACAATATGAGAAGGATATAGACCAGTTGAAATGAGTCCAGAGGGGGCCATGAAGATGATCAGAGGGCTGGAGCACCTTTGCTATGATGAAAGGCTGAGAGAGTTGGGCTTGTTCAGCCTGGAGAAGAGAAGGCTCCGGGGAGACCTTATAGCACCTTCTAGTACCTGAAGGGGCTACAAGGAATCTGGGGGGGGACTTTTTACAA
>NW_010259694.1:16628-26555 GCF_000690775.1 Eurypyga helias
CCCTGGTTTAGGGGAAGGTGTCCCTGCCCACGGCAGGGAGGTTGGAACTGGATGGTCTTTAAGGTCCCTTCCAACCCAAACCATTCTGTGATTGCTGGGTCACTGGTACCTTACAGCTGATTAACATCACAAGCACAAGGCCAAAAAAGATAGCAATTCCAGGAGAGGAATCTAAGGAACAGTCCTTCCCACTGAGGCCTTACAGCAAGCTGTCAAGTCAAAAGCCACAAATACAACAGCAACCTGGGGAGAGAGAGGATGAAAAAAAGAAAACACTGCAAACAGTGTGGCTAAACATCCGTAGCAGCTGTACAAAGAGTAAAGCAGTCTCAGTCCTTCGCAGACACGCTGCTCAACAAGGCTTGACACAGCCTGTCATCCCGAGAGGTCCACACAAGTCAAGGATGCTTGCCAGCGCTGTCAAGATCTGCATTTGGTATCAGGTGGGACTGCAAGTCCACATTCTTCTTTTCCCATGTTTGTCCATGGACCTTTTCCGTCGATATAACTACGCTGACAAGCATAATGGATACAACTGCCTTGGAATAAAGTATCAGTACAGCCAGTGAGTATGTAGGTAATACGGACACAAGAGAACCTTTCTGCGTAGGGACAATGCTTCTAGGTAGCAGTACAGTAATGTAACTCAGAGTATTCGTCGGGGTTGTATTTACAGAGATTCTGTAAGTGTCATCACCATAATCCTCCCCGTTACACTCTCAGGGGTCATCCCGTAAGATCTCAACATCCTGTAATCCTTCAGTACCTGGTTGCCAGACAGCTGGCCCAATGATTGCTCTGCTCTTCCCTGACTCCAAGCGTTTTCTTACTCTTCATACAGGATGTGCTCCAGACTGACTTTAGCCATGCAGGATGAGCTAGCCCAAAGCTCAGGAGGATATAAAACCTCCAGCATGCCCATCTCAGAAATTTGTTCTTTTTCTAACTGCACCACACGCAGCCTCCTCTGCTATCCACTCTCCTCCATGAGGCATCTCCCATGCTGTTGTGCACAGTGGACACAGAGCCAACACCTCTCCTTTCCTCAGACACAGGCTCAGTGCTGGGGGCTGACTGACCCCACATTCTACTGAACCAAGAGCATCATAGCAGCTATCAAAATTCAGCATCCAAACCAGCCAGGACTGTCCCAGCCACAAAACAACTGTTATTCCACACAGCTGGCTCTTGGGTCTAAGAAAATTATATCCTCCTAAGAGGGAAACATTCCAGGCTTTATGCCTATTTGCAGTGTCACGGCTTCAAACCCAACACCCATTTCACGCCAGCTACTGCTCTGCCACAGGGCTGTTGATGCCACAGTGCCATTCCAGGGCTGTTGAGCCAGCACATCTTACAGTCAGGAAGGTAAGAACAGTAAAAACACAACTTGACCTTTAGAAGGATCCGATATTAACCTAAAATGCCCTCCGTGGCTTGGGAAACTTCACATCTCAGCCTCTTGTTGCCTCTAATGCCTAAGCCCAGAAGCTGGGTCACACTGTCCTAGCAAAGAAATTCACACCTTCGGCTCCAGTTCCCAGAGCTCACATTTCATTTTAGTTGATATTTGTCTATTTTTTGTCTCCCCTAACACAAAAAGCTTCACTGGAATTATAGGTTGCAGAAAGGCTTTCATCACCGCTGGGACAACAGCTTCCCATCACGAGCCCCAGATCCACAAATTGCATCACGTGAGTGCTGGGAAAGGGGAGCCGGCAGTGCAGGCAGCCAGGGGACATACCTCCTCGTAGTTCTTTGCTTCAACTCCATGCTTCATATCCAGAATCACGAGCTGGTCCGGCATCCTCCCTGTTCCTGGAAGCATAATGAAAGGGTTCATTGTGCGAAACATGCAGCCTGCCAGGAAATCACCAGCTCTCCCCACCACCGAGGAAGAACTCACAACATCCCTCCCCTCCCTCCACGTCTGCAGCTAACTGTGGAGGCAGCACCGTCCAGCCTAAAAATACCGAGACTTCACAGTAAATCCTGGCTGAAGGAGAGACTCCCAAAGATAATGAGAACAAGCTGTAACGAAAAGTGCTAAGTGTGTGTAGGATGCAAATCACTGTAAAAACTGCAGAGGATTAGAAGATGAATACCAGCTGCTATGAGACAGCCTGGTGAAAGGCAAGTCACCAGAGGGACAAATATTCAACCGGGAAGCCCATGTTCCTCCTAGCAGGAAGTGCACCGGCAAATTGTCAAGGTTACTGGGGTTGTAAATGATTTTACATTCAAAGGAGCAGAAGGTAAACTGCTCTGCTTGAGGAATACGGCACACAGGGACAACTGGCCCGCGTGTGCTGGCAGTATATGCAGAAAGGAAGGCAATCCCTTTACCAACCTATCTTTTCCGGGAAAGTACAGCTCGGATCTCTGAGGCCCACACTGCTAATGCGAACCCCGAGATGGCAGGAGGTTTCTGAAGCCGGGAAAATGCCCCTTCGGAGAACTGCCAGCTGGAGCCGCACAAACAGCGAGCAGGATACGGCTGCAGTCAACAGCACAGTAGGTTGCTTGAAGGCTGTTGCCCTCAAGCTAGGGACACCTACGGCTAATAGCCCCTTTTAACTACTACAAACCGTCACTTCTGAGGACATTCACTAGAGGAATAAAATAAATATACAGAATAGGGATATAGGAAACCCTAAAGAATGCAGCATGTCAGCTCACCCGAGTATCATAATCCACTACACCACTCACCAAGGAAGTGTCTGTACACAACACATTCCCAAATCCCAGGACTCTGGGGAATACAGTTATCCTCAGCTGGCAGCCACCAAAACACAAGGTCTGAATTCACTTACTCTATGAGTTTCAGAGTCTTTACCCAGGAGTATGTCCAATACTCACACCTGGCTTCAGCAGGCTGCCATGTGGACATTCCCTCAGTCCACAAATTTGGTGCACAGGTTACACTGGGTCACTCCAGCTGGAGTTAGGAAGATACTCCAGATCTTCAGTTCAACATCCCCAAATTTTCTCTCTATGCCCTGAACAGCTCTTCAACACCAGAGCAGAATCACCTCCACCTTATACTGCCAGCAGAACCTGGAATAACTCCTGACAAGATGGTCTGTATCCACTACTAAATTAGGATTAGGTTGGATTTTTTTTTTAGTTGTCTTATAAAAGACCAGTTACTGTAAAACCAAACTCAAATCCCCGCACTGTTCTTTAACAGACCGACTGTGTACAACCACGCAGTGCTCCTTTCTCCAACCACAAGTTCTGACCGCTTACGCCACGCACAGACCAGCACGCCTGGAGACTGGCAGGTAGGACAGTCAACAGTAGCTGCAGAAGAAAATTCAAAGCACACAGTTCAGTGAGAGGATTTGGGTGTTTTTTATGTTTAAATTACAGCAACTTGGGTGGAGAGATGGAGATTCCAGGAAGAGATGAGAAAGATGAAAAGGCCAGTGAACAGGAGAACAGAACTGGAAGGATTAATTTGTCAGGCTGGTAGAGAGAGCTGCCAAGAGGCAGTAAGAAAGCAGAAAACTTGGAGCTGCTGGGTGCAAATGGATGGAAAGCAGACATTCTGCAAGAGGTTGACGTTGTCAGGGACTGGCCTGGAAAAACTCAAGCTGCTCTTCTACAAGTTGACTGAGCCCAAGGCATCGGGCAGCTCCCTTCATGCTCATCAGAACCTCAGTAACTCCCTCCTCCTCCTGCAGCCAGGGCTCACCAGAGCAGACTGGATCAGCAGCAAAGAGAAAAACAGTTAAGTCCCAGAGATGTTGAACTAAACTGATACCTACATCCCCCAGGAGGTCTTCAAGAGGTTATCTCACATGAGCACAGAATCCTGGGAGATTAGGGGAGCTCCTAATTTGCCAAGTCAGTGGAAAAACAGGATGGTTGAACTGGATGTCACAACAATTTTCTCACAGGAATTCCAGAAAAAAATGAGCCATAAAATTCTTAAGGAAGTTTGGGAAGAGAAGGATTACAGAAGGAGCAGGGGTAGAGATGAGCACGCAGCAAGAGCCATATCGGGGAGCATGTAGTGCAGGCCAGGCTGCTGATCTCACAGATCGTCATACAGTGCGAGAGAAACCACGCCTGGGAGCAGAGCACCGCTCAGGAAGATAGCTCAAGAGGGAAAAAAGCCTATCAGGCAAACACCCATAGCTCCAAAAAGCACTCCTCCACTCTGATAAAGTGGACCTTCTAAACAGGATCTCCTTCTCACTTCCTCTTCCTCATTTCTGTGGTTAAGGATTGAGAAATACCAGTTGCTTAGACCCCTCAGATCCCAACGGCCCTGGGCTTCCTCCACCAACAGTTTTTCTCTTCCAGTACTCCACCAACATCCTCCCTGGCTGCCGAGCTGCAAGTCCTCACCACTTACCTGATAAGACTGAAAAAACGCCAAATCAAAACCCTTTAAAGAGAAACACAGGAATAAAACAAGTGCTTGGTCAATCCCCCCATTCCCACGCTGACCTTACAGAGGAAACAAGGCGCTTCCTTGTGATGTGGTCACTTCTTTCACAGTACCTTAACCAAGTCCTGCAGATGAACAAGCCTCGCAATGCCACCTCCCTTACTTTGCCACTTCCTTCATTTCCAGCACAGGCATGGGAGATCTGGAGATACTCGTCATGCAGCATCTCTCTTTAGCAAGGAATTTGGGGGGTCTGGGTCCAGAAAGAAAATGGCAGCTTGGAGGCCCACAGACAGAAAGACTCCAGGAAAGGATTCAGCTGCTCAACTGAACAGCTCTAAGATTCTGACACCTCAGTCACCAGGTAGAAGCTGCAGTTTGAAATAGTTTATCCTCATCAGTACGGAAAGCTTTAACACAAACTTGCAACAATACAAGGGAGCCAGGGCAAAAATATTTGCTACAGTCAAAAGAGGTCTAAGGGCCTCAGTCTAGGCAAGAAACCTTGGGTCACAGACACTGAAATAAGAGTCTAGACACATCTAAAGAAAGAAGCCTTTCCCACCTCAGCGTGTGATTACACGGAAGCTAGGAGAGGATTTGTGGGACTGTCTGGAGACCACCCAAATACCCAGGTGTTGGACAGTAAATAGCACGAGTGACTCCCAGATGAGTCACCAGTGCCTGCATGTCTCGATGCGTTAAGGAGCATTTGCAAGCCCTACTTCTGGGGTGAAATAAAAGCAAAATCCTGAGCATTTCGGGTCACTGTCTTATCTGTAAAGTACTAGAGAAGCAGTGTCATGAGCCAGATCCCTCCCAATCCCAGCACAGAAGATAACCTTCTCTTCAACTTGCAAACTCTTTGTATCTTACACGTGTAGCAGAACAACAAAACAGTGCTGCCTTTCAGCAGACATGAGGAATGCTGCTAGTGACTGCTCTGTGAAATACTCTGGGATCTTTTAGGATAAGACCTAACCAGGTCCAGAAAGCAGAACTCTTGAGAGTGACCGTGAAAAGATGTGAGCACAGAGAAACTTGCATGCGCTCACACCATCGCAAAGGAGACTGGAGCCCGCGTGTTGGCTGTTTTCAGCACGTTTGTCCCAAAGTTGAGTCCAGCCACTCAAAGCAGCACATGCGTCACACTCACAGGAAACGAGGCTCAGCGCTCGTTAGGCAACTATCCCTGCAGCACAAATGCAAGGCTGACGTCCTGCTCGTTTCCCCTTCCCTTTATTGACCACTTAGAGAGCAGTTGTGGGTGCAGACCTAGGTCACGTTCTCTCTACACACACCCTCCCGCCCCAGAAAACGGTTGCTAACCTAACACGGGGTTGCTGCCAAGCACACACTGCAGAGCAACTGTGTCCCGCCAAACGGAGAGAGTTGGTGGGCTGGGGAGAAAGACAGGGTCTTGGAGATGACAGCATCCTGCTCTGTCCTGGCTCGACTGCAAGATGGAAAGCAGCATGAAAAGGGCAAGAGAGGCATGGTTTGCTCCCCTGTACCACCACTCACTGCGACTGTGGTGACCTCTGCGGGACACTATGACGGCCACAGAGGATTACTTAAGTTCAAGCTCAACACCACCAGCAGATATTCTGCAGCGAGACTGCCCACAGCCTCCTGAAGATCACTTTTAGAAGCTGGTGTTCTGTAGACCACGCTCTGATCACTTTACCCACACCCCTAATCCACACATCTACACGAACTTGTTCGGAAGCTAGAAACAGCCAACAAACCTTTCACCTCACTTACCCACAGGAAGCTTGCTCTCAAAACAGGCCTCAAACATATCATAGTCTTCAGTGGTGAAGGCAAACTTGCCCTTTGTGGCATCCTCCTTGGCATACAGGATGTGCCCAGCCGAGTCAGTTATCTGTAAGAGAGACGACGAGGGTGAGGAACGCGGGGCTTTGCTGTCACAGGCTCGCACTGCCTGTGCTACGCAGTAAGAGCTCTCATAGCACCCCTTTGGAGCTGCTGCATTCTCCTTTCAACCGTTTCCCTCCTTCCTCACAACTGTATCCTCTCTTCCTCACCCCCACTCTAGGAGCTGACAAAGTCAGAGTGCCTCAAAGGTAATTATTGACTCCTAAACAAAAAAGAACCCCACCAAAAAACAATCAACCAACCCCAAAACCACACCAATTCCTCTTCCTCCTATAACCTCGGAACAGAGACTACATTTAGGAACTCTAGCTGAACCAAACTGTTATTCATTGCCTTCTTTTTGCAAGCAAAACTCGTAAATTCCCACAGCAGCAGAGGCACGGAGGAGCCTGACGGGACGAAACCAGACTAATTCCACAGAAGGTGAAATAGAGAAGGGCACGTCTGTTCCTCTAGAAATGAACCATCAGCGTGGCCCTGAGTTATACAAGGTTTAGGTGCCAAGATCCATAATAGTGGCCACGGAGGACAACTCAGACCAGACAGACAGAATAATGACTGCTCTGCGCTAAGTCTGCGAAATTACTAACAATAGGCGAAAACTGTAAAAGGACTATAAAAATGCTTCACCAGTGAGCAAAAAAAAAAAGGTCACGCGTTTCATGACGCAGACTTGAAAATCATCACGCTCAGTTAAAGGTTCTGTCCAGTTGAAACACCCTGACCACGGTGAGGGGTGGAAAAACGACCTGAAGGTGTTATAATACCATGTGGAAATCAACAGTGGGTGTTCCACCGGAACGTTTCCCAGTTTCCCTCAACTCTGTCCTTCAACAGGTAATGCCTCAAAAGCATGGGTGCTGAAGTTCCTAGGCGTCTTTGAAAGTCTTAGAGGTGGAGAGACTAAAAAGTTTGGGAATCATTTTAAAGGTATGTGAGACAGAAGTACACCAAATAATTGGCAGCATGAAGAGGGTCAGTCAGACATTCTCTGTTACTCCATCTCGTAACAGGGAAACCAGCCCTGCTTCTCTGTACGAAGGCCATACAAAAGGGCTATGTACCCAAAATTATTCCAAGGAAACACTCTTCTTTCTTATTACTACAACACCTAATTAACTCCCTGCCACAGGACACAGCGATGCTGGCAGCCTGCTGGACTCGGAACAGTTGCGGACCTCCATATGGATAATGAGAGCTGCTGTATTGGACAGGGAAAATAACAAAGTATACAGATCCTCACGCCTCAGGGTTAGGAATAAGCTTCCTCTACACACAGATTATCCCATAATCGCCTGTTACGGGATGTGTTGTAGCTTCCCCTGCACCGTATGTATTTGCCAGCATCGGAGAACAACGAGGAGCACTGCTCTCCTCCGGCGCTCGGAGCTCGTCTGCTCGCCGCTTGGGTACAGGTGGAAAGCACGCCTCCGCAGCCAGGCACAGGCAGCTGCCTTCCCATCCCCCTGCCACAAGCCACCTCCTGTCTGGAAGCCACCAAACTACTGGAAGCCCCCGGCTCGGGTCAGCAGGCCCTGCTGGAGTGCTGCATTGTCTGCATTCGACCCTGCGGACAGGGTGTAGAAGTGTGTGTTTTGACCAGGTCCTGATTAACCAAGACGCTGGCCTCATCGGGGTGATATCACATCATCGGCACACCAGGTCCTCTGTCCCAAGGAACAGTGAGAAAAACACAGCAAAGGTAGCTCCCCAACATCCCTATAATTTGAGCTCTGTTCTCTTAGGGCTTTGTAGACACCAGAGCTAATCTTTAGCTAGAGGATATTATGCAGCTTGATCCATTTTTGCCCTTTGCAGCTCTAGCAATAGCCTGCTCACGAACAGGATTCTGACAGTAGAAGCTCTGCTATCCGCTTTCATCCAACTGAATCAAATCAGTTACCCAAATCAGCCCAATGCCCTGCCCATTCAGCCCTGGCGCGGGGGCGGGAGGAGCTGCTAATAGCCCAGCCAGAACGCTTCGGGGGGAGTTGACCTAAAAGGGATTTTTTCATGCTATTCTAACGTTATTTACGGTAACGCGATCCCCGACAGACAGGCCATTGTTCACCCTTGACAAACAGCCCGCCGACCGCCACAGCCTCGACAATGGGTCAGAGGCACGTGGCTGGGCCCAAGCGAGACCTCGGCCGACCGGATGCCGCCCCTCGGCAGCCAGCTGGCAGAGCCCGCGGATTCCTCCAAAACAGAGGGTGCCCCTGTTAGCGCCGGGGTATCGCACACACAAAACTCAGCTCACCCGCAGGAACTGTGTAGAGTCCAGCCAGGATTAACTACCAACCTCCTACGTTCCGTGGCCTGATCCAGGGGACTGATGCAGGCCACCCACAGTGCGGAGGAGCGAGATCACTGGCAGACACCGTGTCTTGAACTAACGTTTCCCACAGAAAAAAAGAAGCATGCACCTAACAGAGGGGTTACAGCACTCTGGCCCAGCCTGTTGGGAGGCCAGAGCATACCTCAATCACAGAATGGTTTGGGTTGGAAGGGGCCTTAAAGACCATCTAGTTCCAACCTCCCTGCCATGGGCAGGGACACCTTCCACTAGACCAGGTTGCTCAAAGCCTCATCCAGCCTGGCCTTGAACACTTCCAGGGATGGGGCATCCACAGCTTCTCTGGACAACCTGTTCCAGTGCTTCACCACACTCACCATGAATAATTTCTTCCTGATATCTAATCTAAACCTCTCCACTTTCAGTTTAAACCCCTTACCCCTTGTCCTGTCACTACAGGCCCTTGTAAAAAGTCTCCCACAGCTTCCTTGTAGGCCCCTTCAGGTACTGGAAAGTGCTATAAGTTCTCCCCGGAGCCTTCTCTTCTCCAGGCTGAACAAGCCCAACTCTCTCAGCCTGCCCCCACAGGAGAGGTGCTCCAGCCCTCTGAGCATCTTCTAAAAAATAAGAAGGAAAGCAAGAATTGCATAGACTATCCTTTCTCCTTTGTAGACTGACAAACTAGTACAGGGCTTTATTTTGTTTTATTTCTGTTGTACAGTTCCAGTAAAACACAACTTCGGTGAGCAGAGACCTGGATACCAGCTTCAGCAGCGAAGCCAGACTAAGACTCCAGCATGGGCTTCGCTGCTTCATCACCTTCCCTGGACAAGTCCTCTGCCATAAAAGTAAGTTTTGGACTCTGGCATCGGTTGACCTAAGAGTGGGCAACCAGCGAACCAGGAGGCTTGATCACTGAGCAGTAAGAGACGGATGGGAAGGTGGCACTTGATGTGAAATACCTTACTAAGCAAATACTAGAAATGAAAAACGGACAGAAAGCTGTTACAAACTGATTACGTAGCAATAGACCTCACTCAGCTAGTTGGGAAATTCAAAGAAAGCCTAGGCAAGGCAGTCTGTGGACAGAATTGAAGTGAAAGTATTGGAAGTTTTAGCAGCTGCTTGTCACAAAGGTGTATTTTTCACATATATCCTGCTGATCCTTCCCCTATACTCCCTAAAGATCCTTTTTTCCCCCGCTGCAGCAAACACCTACCGCCCTAAAATCCAATGCAGCAAGGTGAGAATAGCTGTTTTGTGCACCAAAACCTTGTTTCTGAGCCTTCACCATGCCCTTTCCCTGCGGCCTGCTGCTCCATCCCGCCATGCC
>NW_010259695.1:0-23910 GCF_000690775.1 Eurypyga helias
AGAGTAGAGGGGCAGAATCTCCTCCTCGACTTGCTAGCCACACTTCTCTGGATACAGCCCAGGATACGGTTGGCTTTTGGGGCTGCCCGCACACACTGACCCGTCCACCAGTACCCCCAAGTCCTTCTCCTCAGGGCTGCTCTCGATCCACTCTCCACCCAGCCTGTACTTGTGCTTGGGATTGCCTCGACCCAGGTGCAGGTCCTTGCACTTGGACTTGTTGAACTCCATGAGGTTGGCAGTGGCCCACCTCTCCAGCCTGTCCAGGTCCCTCTGGATGGCATCCCTTCCCTCCAGCATGTCGACTGTGCCACACAGCTTTGTGTCGTCAGCAAACTTGCTGAGGGTGCACTCAATGCCATCATCCATGTCACTAACGAAGATGTTAAACAGATGTTAAACAGTACAGGTCCTAACACCAACCCCTGAGGAACACTGCTTGTCACCTATCTCCACTTGGACGTTGAGCCATTGACCACCACTCTCTGAGTGTGACCATCCATTTCAAATTATTCAGTGGTTTTCTATGAAAATGAGGTTAAGTGAAGCTACCAAGAAAGAATAAATATAGCTACCATCTTTCAGTGTTTTAAAAAAAATGTTCCTGGTTCCCTTTGCATCTGAAAATATTGACCTCATTACTTTAGTCCTGTTCCTCCATCTCCATCAACTGAGTTAGAACCATCTCTCTGAATTACTGAGGTGGTATTAATATTTTCTTTGAGCTTCTTAGGACTATTATTGTTAGAAGTCTGCAAAATATAAAGTGTTGTATTGACAAAGCACTAAAACACCTTTTAGTCGAACACCAGCCCAAAATAATAATCTTCTTCCTTTTAATGTTATAGTTTGTTGCTTGATATTTTTTCTTTCTATGTAATCAATTGCATTTCTTCTTGACATAAAGCATATGATATTCAGAGCCTTCACATGCTGGAGAGGTGGGCCTGCACCAAAATCATGAAATTCAATAAAGCAAAGTGCAAGGTTCTGCACATGGGTTGGTGCAATCCCAAGCACAAGCACAGGCCGGGTGGAGAATGGATTGAAAACAGCCATGAGGAGACTGATCTGGGGGTAATGGTGGATGAAGAGCTGAACATGAGCCAGTAGTGTGCACTGGAAGCCCAGAAAGCCAAGCGTAGTCTGGGCTGTGTCCAGAGAAACATGGTCAGCAGGTCAAGGGAGGTGGTTCTTCTCCTCTTCTCTGCTCTCATGAGACCCCACCTGGAGTGCTGCGTCCAACTCTGGGGCCCTCAACGTAAGAAGGATATCGACTGGTTGGAGCAAGTCCAGAGGAGGCCATGAAGATGATTAGAGCGCTGAAACACCTCTCCTATGGGGACAGGTTGAGAGAATTCACCTTGTTCAGCCTGAAGAAAAGCTTCAGGAGTACCTGAAAAGTACTGAAAAGGAGTACCTATTAATATAAATTAATATATACAAACACTACTACTAATAAATAATTAACATAACAGAAAATAAAACATATGATACAATATGATACAATTTCTCACCACCCACTGACCGATGCACAACAGGTGTTGAGTAGTGGGAATCAGACCCAGAGAGCCCGAGAGCCGCAGCCCGAGAGCGATTGCAGGCCGAGGGCTGGAGCCTGAGTGCTGCCGCAGCAGATTCCGAGCGAACCCTATCAGCAATAGCAAGACCGGGAAAACTAAACAAACACATCAACACCCTCACAAACAAGCCTGCACAGGAGTTAACAAAGCAGCTAACGCAGGAGTCAGGGTGAGGACTAGTAAGTATACGGGAGTAAACACGAGAGAAAGGGAGAGAGAGTAATGGCTCCCCGGGACCCTCTTCCACACAAACATGACATACTATGGAATGAAATACTCCCTTGGTGAGTTTGGGTCAGGTGCCTGAACTGTGTGCCCCCTGCACTGCCTGTAACGAGACCGCGAGAGCTGGGAACGCAGCTGCAGGATAAGAAGCGGAGAAAGACCTTGAATATGGTGCAGGTATTCTCCAGCGCCAGCTAAGAACTTATCAGTGCTGCTCTCTGCATCCAGGAACACAGCTTCCTAGCAGCCATGGGAAAGAGAGTTAACTCCTTCTTGGCTGAATCCAACACAGTATCGTATTCATGTCATTAAAAAAGGAGAAACTTAGAAAACTTTATTTTTTCCTTTTTCATAGAGCTATCAGTAAATAATGAAATTTGTCAGTGAAGTGGCCCTTGTTGAAAAAGGTTTCCCAAATGTTCTTAGCAAAAAGTAGCTGTACATTGCAGGTCCATATAATAAAAACACAAGCATTTGGCAATATTTGCTCTGAGACTGGAAACTCTGTAAAGATCTCCCCATGCAATTCATGTTTATTTGAGTCCTTGTCAACCTGGCAAATCCACATGAAGTAGAGAAAATATTACATTTTTTCATAATCTTATAAACTCCTTTGTAATACAAAAGCAGTGAGACTTTACAACCTACTCAAAACCTAATTATGTACTCATCTTGCTTTGGGCTTCCTGTTACTGGATGCCATGGAAGTGAAATTAGGTACACAAAATTAAGGGTAAGATTTGGCATATGTTATGCTATGAACATAATATAAGCTTGCATCAGAACCCATAGAGATCAAGTAATAGCACCAGTGGAGAAAAGAGGGTGATTCAGATCCAAAAGCAGTTGTCCATGTCATGCTTCATTTTGTTAAGCACGTGTATTTATTGCCATTTGAGATTCTTTGAAACATCTTCCCTGGTCTCCATCTTCTGATGAGGGAAAGCATAATTCTTCCTCAGGTCATGGGTCGTATGTTCTAGTCTTGTGAGGATTACTCAGGTATCCTAAGACTTCTCCAATAACACTAGATTCCCATCTAGGTACCTGAATCCTCTCTCCATTGGCTATAAAAGGAAAACTAACTAGTTGACATACGTGTAAAGACACACAAATTTAGGTTATTTAGTCTTGATTACTGAACTACCTATCATAGAGGTCCCAGACAATAAGCAAGTCCAAAATCTTTTTATTAGACAGAAAAGTCAGCCTCACTACATGGCAGAATTATATAGCTAATCCTCATGAAGCTATTTCTAGGCACATGAAGTAAAAAAACAGTGACTGGGTATAGCCAGCATCAGTTTCTCAAGGGCAAATTTTGTTTTCCTTGCTCTGAATAAATGACTCCAGGGAGAATAAAAGGTTCTGGGGAGACCTCATTGCAGCCTTCCAGTACATGAAGGGGGCCTACAAGGAAACTGTGAGGGGACTTTTTACAAGGGCCTGTAGTGACAGGACAAGGGGTAACAGGTTTAAATGGAAAGTGGGGAGGTTTAGATTAGATATCAGGAAGAAGTTCTTCATGGAGTGGGTGGTGAGGCACTGGAACAGTCTTCCCAGAGAAGCTGTGGATGCCCCATCCCTGACTGTCTTCAAGGCCAGGTTGGACGAGGCTTTGAGCAACCTGGTCTAGTGGAAGGTGTCCCTGCCCATGGCAGAGGGGTTGAAACTAGATGATCTTTAAGGTCCCTTCCAACCCAAACAATTCTATGATTCTATGATTCTATGACTGGCTCTGTGGCTGAAGGGAATGCAGCAGACTGCATCAACCTGTAGCAAGATTTCAAGGTTTCCATATGGTATTCCACAGAGTTCTGGTAGGCAAACTGAAGAGAGATAGATTAGATGGGTGAACTACAAGCTGGGTAAAAAACCTATCTCCACAGTCAGACTCTTAAGGGTATTGGTGAATAAGTCAAAGTGTACCTAGTGATTGTTATAAATTGTTTTCCTCAGGAATTGAGAAAGGGGTTGATACTATTTAACAAATTTGACAGTGACCTCGATGAGGATTGACACTCATCAGGTTCTTGGATGACTTCAAATTATCATGGTTGATATGCTGGACAACTGGACTGGTTTTATTGATGAACCTCAACAAGTTGAGAAAATGAGCTAATAAGAATCTCAAAGTTCAATAACACAAACACCAAGTCTTGTACTTGGGATGCAACAAGTTCATCTTCAGTCCAAGTAGGGACAGACTGGCTGGATAGAATGCCTTTTAGAAAGGATCCTTTCTAAAAGGATCTCAGATAGATACCTTTCCAGCATGAAAACTAAATGCCTACTGGGCTGTATTAGTAAGAGTTTAGTTAGCAGATTGAGGCCAGTAGTTATTCTTCTCTTTCAGTACTGAATTCAGTGTGTTCATCTGGAGTACTGTGTCTGGTTTTGAACCCCTGGTAAAAGAGGGATATCAACTGGGTGTAGTGGAGAATGACCAGGATGGTTAGGGAGTCTGAAGAATACGACATATCAGGAGAAGAAACTTTGTTTTCTTAGCACAGAGACAAAAAAGGTGACTAAGGAAGAGTCTAATTTCAGTCTTCATTACTAGAAGGGAGTTATAAAGAAGACAGTTTTCTCTCTTTGATGTGTAGAGAGAAAGAGCTAGTAGCCACAGTCTACAGGAAGAAAAATTTTCTTTGGACATGTTATTCACTGTGACTAGGGTCAGGTACTGAAGGAGGCTGCCCAGAGAGTCAGTGGAAGATTCCTCCCTGATTATTTCCAGAATTCAACTGGTCAAGACCCTGGACTGTACTGCTTTGAGCAGGAAGTTGAATAGACCTGAATCGTTTGTCCTCCCGCAGTTTCCACCTTACAGTAAAAATGAAAATAACTGACAATCCTTTTCACTGAAAATACACACCAAAAACATTTTATCCTGTTCTCCCTCCCCCTTCCAATATACTTTTACCTATTTCAAAGCTGAATCTCTTAACCTGCTGTCCAGTGATGAAGTAGTCTCATGCATTCACAAATCCTGATTAGACACCAAATGCCAATTTTCAGCATGCCCTCCACAAGTCCAAATGCAGCCCCTGACTTACAGAATTGCCACTGAAGAGCCAGCCAGGAGGAAACAAGAAAAGAATCTTTAATCAGAATTATAATCTGCTTTCAAACAAAAAGTACAAATTGATTTCCAAACCTTCTCAAAACATTTCATGTGGAAAAGAAAGGCAATGATGTTTTGATATTTTTTTGCAAACTTCTAAAAAATGTCAGACAACAGATTTATTCTCTGTGTCCTTTTTATTTTATTTGCTTCCTTTTTGGAGTGGAGAGATTCAATTTACGGAAGAGTGAAAGCAAATGAATAGTGAGACTTATCTGTAATACCACCAAGCTAACACTGTAACATGCTTCTCAGGGTTTTCAAGACAACTATTTCACCTTGTTTGATTGTATTATGACATTAGTATTCAGCCCACATTGGAAGAAAGCAGAAAGGGCCATGTTACATTTTCCATTGTGCTTGTTTGTGAATTGAAGCGTAAGCTGACATCCTGTAGTAGAATCGAGGAATGCAAGCAGCACAGTTCATAAACCTGCTTTTCTCAGGTTTCACCACATTAGAATATAAATGCTTGAGGCATATTTTACTCAGTAGGACATTTTACTCTAGTTCTGCCTTCAAGAAAAAGACAACATACTTGATTTTATTTGCTATTTTAAGTATTACATTAATATTGGAGTGAGTAGTGATTTTACAGCCATAACACTGGATGAAGAAGAGCATAAACAGGTGCATATAGTGTGTTAGATACAACATACCTCAGACAGTTACAGTTGAAATAAGAGAATCCAGCATAGCCAGTAAATTCAGTTGAATGTAAGAGGTGGAAGTTCACGTACTGCTTCTTTCAGATTTAGACTGGGGATTTGAACTTGAATGTTACTGGATAATTGCCATGATCACCTAATCCTTCTGGACACTTTTTTTCTTTCCTTCTCATTTAGATCTTTGTAATATTTTCCATCAGATAAAAGGGGAAGAGTATGATTTGTTCAGTTCTGAAGTTTAATGACAGACCTCCATGCCTGAATATAAGGCCTTTATTTGATGCTAATGAAGAGTTTTTTTCTTCTGAAGATTGTAGTTGAAATATAATTCAGATATCTCCATCAATACATCTGTTTTATTTCTTGGTATCTCACACTGAAGACAGAACTGGTATCCACTTTGAGAGCAGTATGCCTAATTTTTGATCTCAGCACAAGACACTGACTAAAAGTTAATTACCTCAGCATCATCATCATGATGTTAATACAGCACAACTTCCTCACGCTGTACTCCAAGGCAAATGACAGAGGTTAGCAAGCAATATGGCATTACAGTACAATGGCTTCAAGATCTTCAGATTTTGAAGCACCAAGTTCTTCAGTCCAGAAACACTCTATCATTTGGATCCCAATATTCACCTTCACTGACCTGAGATCAGTGCAAGGGATACAGTATGAATATGCTTGAGGTTGACAAATCATTTGGCTGCAGTTCCCATGATAAAGCAGTGCCCTATGCCTGGCAGAAAGGCTGTGCTGGAAAGCAGGCTGTTGGGCAGACCAAGCCCAGAGCAATAGTAAACTGTTATACCATCTGAGCATCTGAAATGATTCATGTCTGAGTCTGTCTCCTTTTTAACACACTTTTAGATATTTTTTTTTAATTTTTGAGGATTAAAGTATATTAAGGAACTGTATATTAAGTAACAGCACATGTCTGAATACTACTAGGAAAATATTTGCTTTTAAATACTCACTGGCTTGAAATAGAGAATTTCTGAAGTTCCTCATAGTTTGTGTATGTAGAAAAGATATTATTATCAGTCTGACATGTATGTAAATGCCAATGAGCTACTGATATAACAATATTACTGCTAGAGCAAGAAATTACAGTATATTTTTTTCTGATGTAATCAAAATTGTTTATTTTTGATAGGTCTTTAGAACAATGTTTTTAGGGACAATAAAAAAATTTTTACAGCTTCTGGTAGAAAGTTTGCTTGTTACTCATAGTATATATATATATTTCACTAAGACTAGAATAACTAATAATGACTAGGATCCCATTGGCTTGCAGAGATAGAACATGAAAGAGTTGTTAAATAAGGAAGTGGCTGGTCATCCCATCTATACAGCCAGTACACACTTAAGACCAGATAACCTACCTCTGAATTTTGGATTACATTCTAATTCTAATTCAAAATAAACCAAAAGATTTTGTGAGTACGGTCGGGTCTACTATGGTCCCAAAGGGGACTGGCTCACACTTAATGCTATATCCTTACTGATAGTACAGATGAAACCAACTTGAGCTGCATGACTTTGCGACTCTGAGTAAAGACACTGCTAGCATTACAGATTTAATCATTAGGAACAATTTAACCAAATTTACTTTTAAGACTGGTCTATACAAAGACAAATGCAGCAGTAATAGCATGAAGAAAGGAAGCAAAAAGCAAATATCTAGGTATTGTTTGTTACCTGATAAATAAATTATATACATTATGTTGTTCATTCAGTATAAAAAATTACAGTATTTGTTCTTATCAAAAGTTGTCATGCTGTCTTCAAAAATTTTCAATTCTTTCTGCAAACATGTCTCTCAACCTGATAAAAATTCATATTACTATTTATCCATTTCAATGCATAACGGCATTGCATGCTGAGGGTAAATATCCTATGGAAATATTAACCACATCTACACTGCTAAATAGGATGAAGGACCACTAGTCCAGAAGCCAAGTGGCATAGACTGGCTGTGTCTAATTTGGAGTAATGACATTTGTAACCGTTACATGTGATGGAACCCGGCTTTCCTGGAGATGGCTGAACACCTGCCTGCCAACTGGAAGTGGTGAATGAATTACTTGTTTTGCTTTGGTTGTGTGTGCGGCTTTTGCTTTACCTATTAAACTGTCTTTATCGCAACCCACACGCTTTCTTGCTTTTACTCCTCTGATTTTTTCCCCGATCCCACTGGGCGTGAGCAAGCAGCTATGTGGTGCATAGTTGGTGGCTGGGGTTAAACAACAGCAGTGTGGAACTGTATAATGCTGAAGGACTACTTAGAATTGAGGGAAACAAATCACTGTAAACCTATCCATGCTTCCTGTTGTGCATGTTCTTTGTCACGTGCTAGTCTGAATATTAGGCTTGGGAATCTTCTTGGAAAGTGCCAGTAAACCCAACACAATTAAAATTTAGGTAGTGTGGTCAACCAGTGCTTTTTTGTTTTTTTTAATTGGCAGTAAAGTTTTGGTCATTGAAACCATGGCTTTAATATTTGTCTGTCAGTGGAATTAAGCATAATGAAATTGCCAGAAATCTAATTTCCATCACATCCACATTTTTAAAATGTCATGTAAAATGTTACCATATATTTGCAGCCAAGCCCTTCAGTCTTTTGTCAGGTAAAATCCTTATTAAGTCTTGTAGAAATTAAGAGGTTAGATCTAATAGCATAAGCAGTTATTGAGCAAGAGTTCTGGGATTCATCCATGGTTATCTTGCATTTATTTCCCACCCATTTTAAAAGATAGAGGAGGAAAAATCACATTAATAGTTGCCTATTCTTTTTTTGCACAGCCTTACTTTGGTGTTGTGCATTAACCCTGGTTGGCAGCTAAGCCCTCCCACTCACTCCCTCACCCCCCACTCCACCCCCTCCTCCAGAGAAATGGGGAATGGAATTGGGAGTGCAAAAAGCATTAATTCTCATGGTTCAAGATAAATACTGTTTAGTAAGTGGGGGAGGGCAGAAAGAAAAAAACATGTTTTATTTCTGAGCATGATATTATATGGCATGGAGTATCTCTTTGGTCAGTTCTGGTCAGCTTTCCCAGCTGTTTCTATTCCCAGTGTCTTGCCCACTCCCAGCCTGCTCACTGGCATCAGAGTGAAAAGCCGACTTGATGCTGTGCATGTACTGTTCAGCAATAGCTAAAATGTGTTATCAACCCTGTTTTGGTCACCAGTCTAACCAGCACCATATGGAATGATGTGAAGAAAATTAACTCCATCCCAGCCAAAACCAGTACATTTGGTGTTCATACCCTTATGTTTGCTGGTAGTTTTTTATTCCCGTCTTAGTTATTGTCCTGGTAAACTAAATATATGGTGTAGTGCTGCAGCATTCTATAACCGTGAGTAATTTAGAGATAGAACTTTTCATCTTTTCACATAATGTCTTCTTTACATCTCAGTATTAATTTTTCTATATTGATTTAAATTATGACAAATTTGAATGTAAAACTTCAGACACCATCAAATTTTTATAGACTGCTTACATTGATGTGGGTCAAAAAAGTGAATAGGTAGATAAGACAGACTGAACACATATTCAAAAGGATCAATAAGCTTCTCCTGTCTAGTGAAATTACAGACTTATAAAAAGGAACTTGTTGCTCAAAAATATAATGCAATTATTTCAGCAACAAATTTCTTAGAACACAGATACTTGATTCTTCTTGTCAGCTATACTTATGTTCTGGAAACAAAAACCCTTACAAATTCAAAGTTTGTAAGGAAAATTGCTTTTCTTCTTTGCCTTTTGTCTGCTTAACTGCTGAAACTAAAAGTGGCATAACTGACATCGTAACAAACCATTTTCTGAGCAGGTGGTTTGGAAACTGTACTAGCACTATTCTTATTAGCACTGAATATAATACCTCCAGTAAATTTATTGATAATATTTTCACTGTAATTTTCAAAATATTCTTTTTTTCCTCTCACAAAATAACTGTTCAACTTCAGGGACATCACATCCTTGTTAGAAAAATAATTCATAGATGTATGCCACTGCTTTTTTTATAAGCAGGGGCTATAGTATAACATAATTCTTTAAATGGTTTCTGACAATCAGATACTTTCTGAGCAAGAAGTGAAATGTAAGTAATATTTTTAGACATTCTACAGCTCTACAAGTGTTACTTTTTCTTAGTTCAATGCATTAGGTATTAGGTAATGAATGTTAAATGTATTGAAATGGTATTATTAGCTTAATATTGGAATTGAATTGTCTCATTAAACATATCTTTTATTCTCTTGGATACTGCAGCTGGGAATTCCTTTTATTTCCACTACTGAAAGCTCCAGTTCCTCAGCTTTGTCAATAAAGCAAACCACTCAATTCATGCATAACTTCATTAAAATCTGAGAAGTCCATAAAGATACAGGATTCTTGCTTAAAAAATGAAATTGAAAAATCAGAATGACAGTTCTTGTTTGGCCATGTTTCGTTTGGAATCTTGTCCTAGATCATCATGATTAAATTAATATTTTACATTGTAGGCTGAGAGAAAACAATAGGTATCATTATCGTAAAAGGCAAAAGAATGTTTAAAAATTATCTATTTTCATATAGGAGATTTCCTCTTAGATAACAGACTAGAGGTAATTATTCTTTTCTCTCTGTGAGTTTGGGGTTTTCTGTTTTAAATTCCCATTATTTCATGTAAATGTCTCTTTTCATCAGAACATCTGCCTGTTGAATTCAGAACTTCAGCTATTGTTCCGTTCTTCAAAAAAAAGCTTTATGATTCAGCAGTATTATCTAACCATAGGCTTATTACTCAATTATCTCTGTTGTTAAATCATGGAACAGAAGTGTTTTAATTACTTACAATAGTTTTTTGAGAAATGTTAGTGTGACTATCAGGAAAAGTACAGCTCAGAAGCATGAGACAAAGTTTATGTTCTCTATAATTCAGTAAAAATGCCTTATAACTTAATAAAATGGACCTAAAGTTAATTGAACCCTTTAATGATACAAAATGTTCTGCACAGGTCAACAGAAAATCTAGAAGTGATACAATTGGTTAATTGAACTAGAATAGTGGACATTTAGGCCTAAATCTTCCAATTTGCAGCCACACCCATGTCCCTCTAAAGCTTTATTGGCTTCACCGATGTTTGTAATTTTTAGTTTTATTAGAAATTAAGTAAGCTTTGCTTCTGCTTGCAAATTTCAAGGTTAAGTTTAAGGCATGTTCTCTGAAGAGAATGCCAGCAGTGTCCAAGAACAGTTCCTCAAGGTGTTGAAGGTTTTAAAGGCTGACAGATTCACATCAGACTGCACATATAAAATGCAAGATCCTGAGACCTTTATAAAACAAGTATGGTTTTGATTAATAAAATAAATCAAACTAAGTGCTGTTTTATGACCTTTAACCACCATTCAGGGAAAGCTAATGCTGTTGGCTGACAACAAGCCAATCTTTCCTATAATGGCAGCTATTAAATCTATGAGAAATCAAGTCATTATCCAATTCATACCAATTAATCAGATACCTTGGCTAAATGGAACTAATATTCTACTTTGTTACCAGGACCCATAGTAAAACTGTACTGAGTCAGTTTAGTAGTAAATCTAAGGTTTTAGGTCAAGATTTCTTTTGCCTTTTTTTTAATTTACATTCCAACCTGGGTTCAAGTAAAAGCAACTTTCCAGTGCTGGTTTTGTGATACCCATAGTAGTCTACAAAAAAATGAAGAAAATATGTTGTGGTCTTTTAGAGCATCTGACATTAGATAGATAATATCATGAACAGAGTATTATACAACAAAAGCTCTGGAAATAAAACATCTGCTGAGAAGAAAATGTCAGATAAATTGTTTCAGAATGTATTTCTTTGTCACATCAAGGAAAATATTTAAATTATAATGATGTGTTTCTGAAGGAAGGAGGAATATTTTAGTGAGCAAAAAATCAAGAAGAATCTAGCCAGCAAACCAAAGTATTACACCATGTCTTAGGGCAATTAAATTGACCCTACTAAAGATGCTCTCTGTAAAGAACTTGTTTAAAGATCTTGTGACATTCACTAGAAGGCATTCTCATAATGAAGGTCATACTAGAAGCTTAGTCGAATTTGCACTGAACAATATGAAATTGTTTTAATATATTTACAAGATTATATAATTAAAGTAACAAAATATCCATCAACCTTTATATATTCAAATATCCATTCAATTCACCATCTGATGGGTTAGTGGCACCTGCTGGCCAATGACTAATATAATGATTTTACTCATAGGGGGTTTTGTCAAGCTTCTATCCAGACATAAGTTATGAAAGCAACAGCCCAAAAACCAGCTCTCTAGGTCGAGTCCAAAGTATTGCTATGAGTTTAGATTATTGTTTCCTTTATTACTGTACAGTTTACTCAGACTGCAACACTGAGGAGTGTTAGCAAAGAGGACAGCAGTTCCTAGTGGTATGAGACAGGTGAGTCATTGATGAATACCTAAATATCCAAAAACTAAGTGAGGGTAGTAAAGGTAAAAAGCTTTACTGTGCAGATGGGCAGGAGGAGAATAGTGTTGGTATATACAAGATTATCGTCCTCATGAAAACTATGCAGAATCAATCCCTGACACTCTGAAAGGACTGATTATGCATGATAAGGCTTTTGTGAGTGACAGTATTTTGGTGTGGGACATATTTTGTAGTGAACTTTCTTTCTTTACCACAAAATAGATACTTTCCTTGTAAACCTTGTAAATAACATGAGAAACAGTATAGAGCATCTGTCCAATCTAACTAATCTCAGCAGAACATTGTAACTGAGAAACTATTTCACAGAATATAACAGTATATTCTTTGTATATATGGTGTATTTGAACTATTCCACAGTGACAAAAGAAAGACAAGACAAAACTCACATGAAGCAGCTGAAGATTAATCATCTAAATTAGGCAAAGATTAAAATCTCAGGAGTTCTCTTAACATTTAAGACAATCAAAATAGGATTCAGCAAGAAAAGTAGACTTCAGTATGAAGGGCACTGGTGGAAATCAGCTTCATGCAGAATGTGCTGTTTCAGATCCTTTTCTGCTTAAATGGTGCATACAATTACACATGCAATTTTTTTCCCCGTGAGAGTCAATTGTGAAACTCTGCTATTTCAATAGAAACGGTACCAGCCTCAAAGGAGAACATGATTCAGCAAAAGCTTTCAGAAAAAAAAAAATCTCCTGCTTAAGCCCCAATAAATTCTTGATAATTTTTTATAGATGTGTGAGTATATACAGGTATTTCCTAGCAATATTAGCTCCAAGGTGCTTGTAAGCATAGAAGCATAGAATGGTGGAGTTGGAAGCGACCTTTAAAGATCACCTAGTTCCAAAACCCATGCTGTGCGCAGAAACATCTTTCACTAGATCATGTGATGGGGCAGCCACAACTTCTCTGAACAGCCTTTTGCTGTGTCTCACCACCATTGTCACAAAGAATTTCTTCCTTGGATCCAATCTAAAAGGACCCTCTTTTAGTTTAAAACTATTGTCCCTTCTGCTGTCACTAGAAGTCTTAGTAAGAAATCTTTGACTGTCTAAGTCCCCTTTATATATCCAAAGGCTTCTTCTGTAGTCTGGACAACCCCAGTTCTCTCAGCCTTACTTCATAGGAAAGGTGCTCCAGATCTCTGGACGACTTTCTGGCCCTCCTCTGTACCTGCTCTAACAAGTCCATGTCTTTCTTAAACTTGGGGACTCCGGAGCTAGATGCAGGACTCCAGAGCTGAGTAGAGGGGGAGAATCACCTCCCCCTGACCTGCTGGTCATGCTTGTTTTAAGTGCTCACTGCTGACTCATATCTACCAATACACCCAAGTCCTTGTCCTCAGAGCTGTTTTCAATCAATTCATCCCCCAGCCTGTATTGAGACCTGTGATTACCCTGAGCCAAGGAACAGGTGCAAAACATTACACTTGTCCTTGCTGAATTTCATGATGCACACATGGGCACACTACTCAAGCCTGTCAAGGTCCCTGTGGATGTCATGCCTTCCCTCCAGCATATCAACTGCAACACTCAGCTTGGAGCAAACTTATTCAGGGTGCACTCAATGACACTGTCTACGACATGAATAAAGATAGCGAACAGCAGCTGTCCCAGTATAGACCCCTGAGGGATACCACTTGTTACTGATTTCCAATTAGACATTGAGCTGTTGGCTGCAACACTTTGGATGCCTCCATCCAGCCAATTCTTTATATGTCAAATAGGTTGTCCATATCTTTCCAACACGAATGTTATGTGGGACATGTCAAAGGCCTTACAAAAGTCAGGATAGATGATATTGGTTGTGATTCCCTTATTTGTCAATGCAATCACTCCACTGTAGAAGGCTAGATTAGTCAGTACCTTTTGCCTGTGGTAAAGCCATGTTGGCTGTCTCTGATCACCTCTCTGTCATTCATGTGCCATGACACAGACTCCAGGAGGATCTGTTCCATGATCTAACAGAGCAGGAAAGTTAGACTCATTGGTCAGGAGTTCCCAGGATTCTTTTTTTTTTACCTTTTTTAAAATTGATATGATATGTCCCTTTTTTCCAGTAACTGGGGGCTGATTTTGAGTCAATTCACCTGATATTGTTTTTACTTTTCAAATATGATGGAGAACAGCTTAGCAACTACATCAGACAAATCCTTCAGGACCTTGGGATGCATCTCATCATGTCCCCTGGAAAAAGGGTAATGGCTTTAAACTGAAACAGAGTAGATTTAAATTCAATATGAGGAAAAATTCTTGACTATGAGGGTCGTGAGGCACTGGAAGAGGTTGCCCAGAGAAGTTGTGGATGCCTCTTCCCCAGAAGTGTTCAAGGCCCACTTAGGCCAGGCTTTGAGCAACCTGACCCAGTGGAAGGTATCCCTGACCATGGGGTGGGGGTGGGGGGTTGGAACTAGATGGCCTTTAATGTCCCTTCCAACCCAAACCATTCTATGATTCTACGACTTGTGTATAGTCAGGTTCCTCACATGGCCTCAAACCTGATCATCTCCTACAATGGGTGGAACTTCATTTCCACAGTCACTTCCTTGAGATTCAGGTTCTCGAGATGTGGGAAGAGTAATTGGCAGTGAAAACTGAGGCAAAAAAGTTCTTGAGTACCTCTTCTTTCCCCAGGTCAGTCGTCACAAATTCCTCCGTCTCATTTATTGGGGAAGGTTTGGGGGAGGTTTACTATTTCTTTTGGTTTCCTTTCCTGACTACTTGTTGTGGTTTAACCCCATCTGTCAATTAAGTAACACAGAGCATCCTGTTTACCTCCCCCCTGCTCCACTGAAGGAGGAAATCAGAGGCTTACAGACATAGCATTCTTTTAAATTAGCCATCTGAATTGGACCAAATGGGGTCATTTTTAGGGTATGATCTCTTGCTCCAACCCGAGGTCCAGTGGTTCATTGTGTTTTTATAATGGATCTGACTTCATGTTTAGGGGAATTTGAAGGAGCTAATGAATCATTTTCCCTTGGTTCACTATAGTTGGAGTCACCCCATATGTTTGTGTCTCACTTTTTAGGGGATACAATTAATTCCCTATTTTGCACAGTCAGGGGTGTGGGGAGCCTGCATAAGCACCATCTATCTTTTCTTCAAATTTTCATGTTTTCTCTCTTTTTTCCTGTAAATTTCTTCAGCTCCACACTTCTCAAAAACAGTGTTAATTCAGCTGCTTTTCTGCCTTCTATTTCTTCTCTTAGGTCCTTTATATGGCCCCTGGCATCCTTTAGTGTTTTTTCCACAGCTTCCCAATCATGCTAATTATCATAAGCCCATTCTTCTGAGAATTTGGGACACAGACTTATTCCATGCTTTCATAAGTAATCAGTGATGCCACTTGCCATCCTGCCAACTATGCCAATTAGTTGCGAAGGAGAGTAGTTTAGGTCACTTAAAAGATCAGTGTCACAAATATTAAGGGAAAAACTAATTTAATATGAATTTGAGAAAAGGCATGACTTAACAGAATGTGATGGCATGGTCCACTCATCATTTATTCGTCTTGGAAAAACATAGAAAGATGAAATCAAATTACCAATGATTTAAAATGATTTACACATGAATTAAAAATTATTTGCAATCAGGGAAGTCAAGTCAGAATTGGATTACTGCAATATGTATTAGGGAGAAGAGGTGTCACAAGGTTCAGAATAGACACCTTTGCTTTCTAATGTCCTCGAAAGAGAAGTCTAGGTGCAGCTAAATCCACTCCTAGTCCTAGACCTGGGCAGTGGTTTGTGTCTAAGGAACTAGAGAAAGGAATTGCAGTGTTTTGCGTTTTGTGCTTTGAGCAAAATTTTGGGATCACAGCAATTTGGAATAGCAGTAGTTCAAAGTTAATTAACATTATTAAGATTTTCTGCCTATGACTCCACCAGCAAACACCCTGCACAAGTGGAGCTTGCACTCTCTTCCTCCCAGGAGCACAGGGTAGTTTGCAGTCCTCCACCTGGGCAGCAGCGTACCTGATGGGAAGCTTTGTCTGGGTGGCCACCTCCCAGGATAGCCTGGCTAGGTAGATGGCTCCCAGCTGCTGCAGAGCACATTCCTCACCTGGGCTCTACAACCATGCTTCCAAAGATCTCAAAGTATTGCCTAATAAGCCTTTCTAATTTCCTGGAGACAAGCTGCTGGGTAGGTTTGCACGGGCAACAGATAGTTGGGGTGACCATCAGGGCTGCAGCCTAAGCCTGTGGGTGAGCAGAGCAGGCAGCAGCCAGCAACAATCAGAGTTCATGACCTGTTCATGGTGCTCCTGGCCACTGGCACTCCCCAGTGGTCATTTATATGCAGCTTCCCATGATCTGGACTGGCCTCAGGGACAGCCAGCCTCTGAAGACCTCACAGGCCTTGCACTTTTCTCAGCGCACAGCAACAACTGCTGCTGCTGCTGCTAGTGTGGAAATGAAGCATACAAGAGAGATTGTAGAATATTTGGAAGTATTTGATTTAAACTGGTTTTGCAACAGTTACTTATGAGAAATAACAGCAAGAAAATTAAATTCAATTATACTGCTTATTTTTAGCAATGGCAAGGCAAACCAGAAATGTCTCAAAGTGCAAAATTAATGTAATGTAAACAGATAAAAGATTACATTCTTTTAAAACTAAAATAAACAACAACTAGAACAAATAGAATTAATACTTGTAAACAAGTCAAAGATCCCATAGGATAAAACCAACAATACAAATATAAATTGTTATGCTTATCACAATTCTAGCTAAAATACTGTGCAGAATGCTACCGCTAAGGCATTTTTAATGCAACTATACTACCTTTAAAAAAAATCATACACATATATTCAATATGGATTTTGGATAAAACAACTATTTCCTGTAATCTGAAATGTGTATTTTAGAATGCATGATAAATCTTCCCATAAAACATCCATTATACGAGTCTTGCAGTTAATCACAGGGCTCTCCACAGCCACAACATGAAAGCAGCACTACAACTGCTGTGTCATGTAGTGGAGAAGGCATACCAAGTGCCAGCCAGGGCTACTGAAGTGAGTGAGATATGTATTTTAGCTTTCTTAAACTATTATCTTGTCTTTTCCATCTGGAAAACCTGTCCCTCAATCAGTCATTGATTTCTATACATTCTTCCTCAAATAGCAGCATTTTAAAAAATGCACATAGTTCTGCTTTAGCCATTGGTACACCTGCATAAAGGCTTGACTAAGCCCAATCTTTTAGTCTTACTTTAGTTCTCTTTAAAATGCACTTACAGTGTAATCACACATGCTTTACTGACTTGACAAATACAGATGCACTGACACACTGCATTTGCTCCCAGTTATCATTGTCTAAACTCAACATTTCTTGCCATATGTGCTCAAAAGCAAATTTTGGCTAGAAAGAGTCAAACCACACTGCATTATAGCTTGTTTCTAAACCTTTGCATTTAATAAGGTTAAATATTTTTCTGGTGAAATTGCATAAGAAAGCTAAGCTTCAGTGCAAAACAAAAACAACCAAAACTCCCAGCACCTACAGCTGAGCTATAAGCCCATGGAAGTCGAATTACAATAGTAATGCTGATGCAATCTTAACAATAGCTATTGAACACAGCAAAATGTAATTGCTCTTATTATTAAAGACTAGAACTGGCTGTATGTTTCACAGAACTGATTTTGCAATCTGGTTGTAACTTGTTTCTTAACTACTGTTTCCAAATATTCTTGATTACAGAAAAAGATTCTTTGTGGAGGATTTTTTCAGTATCTAGTACTCACATATTTCCTATGGTACAGCTTGATCTGTTGTCAGTGCTTGAAATTATTCCATTATTAATATCACAGATTGATACCTCTTCTTTTTGAGAACACAATTGTGTAATTACACTAATAAATTTATCTCCTCCTATAACTGAGCTTCAGGTTCCTTGGTCACTTCTAGCTCAGACACATTTCACGTCCACCTTTTCCACCTGTTAAAGGATGCAAGAGATTGCGTGCACCTCCTTTCCTCCCCAGCACCTGCTGCTTACCACATGAGTAGCTGAGTAGAGGAAAATAGTCATTCTGAAACCACAAATTTTGCATGTATGCCAGTGGGTAGTGAGATAAGGAACAGGGACAGAATTGGATAGAACTGAGTCTTAACACCAGCACAGGCTCTGTGACACTTCTGAGCAATCTTATTGAGTCAAGTATAAGGCAAGCACAGGTTATTTCCTCCCTCTTTCTGCAGCAAAGAGAAAATAGATTTTGTGTGTAAGAATTATAATATGCTTCTTGCTTTCCACCTCTGGAAACAGATCTATGTACAGCCAAGGTTTCTGGCAGAGTCAGCATTAGCCCTTAATGTGTGGAAACATCAGTTGCTTTGATTTGTGAAGTATCTGAGATGACACATCTAGGATGACCTTTTTCTCACGTCAGTAGGAACTCACTTAGGAGTGTCCTATGAGTGCCCACAAAGATGATGTTGAGTTATCCAGTTTGTTGAAGCAGTAATTTCTATATTTTACTTTTGTACAAAATAGAAATGATGTGTTCTTCTTCTAAAGTGTTACTGTTAAATAATTCTTAGGAGCATTTTAGTCATAAAATATTTTCAGCTCATTTCTTACATTACAGTTGCATTTTATTACTAGACATAGCTCCCAGCATGTTACTGAAGAGTATTTTCCTTTCCTGATTGTGATAGAGAGGTAGTCCAACTCCCATTACACTTAATGGGCATCTGTCAGATTTAATTTGAGTTTATTCAAATCTGTAAACAGCAGCCCTGGTCACGGCTGTCCAGGACTACATTTTATGCAAGCAAATAATTTTCATTTAGATAAGCAACTACTGTGCAACACCATTGCAAACCTTTACATGTAGTATGAAAAAATAGTGTAGATTTTGAAATTCTGTATTATCATTTGTGAAGTAAATTGAGGAATGATAGTTTACATCGGCTAAGAATATGACCCATATTGTTCCTCAGTAACTCTATGCACTGTGAAATTATTCATACATTTATCACAAAATGCCAGAAATGATGTCTGGCAGTTCAGGTCAACTCTCCTAAACATCTTCCCCAACAAGCATCCTTCTGTTTCTTTTGTGCTGTGAGAGCTAAGTATCTACCTGCCTGGCCTTTTTATTAATAGATAAATTCCATCCAAGATAAAAGACTTGTGGAAATGATGAAGAGGTTTACAACTGAATAATTTCCAGTGGAGGTGGTATTTCCATTAGAAATGTCACTTGTGTAAATACCAGAATAGCCTATGTGAACTTGATTTTCCTAGTCACCTTTTATAGAACACCTGCAAGTCATTCAGGCTTAGTAATAACACCAGCCTTTAACGCTGATTACTAATGTGTGTTTGGCAGTGCATCAACTGCTACTATAGTACAAAGTTTAGGGAATCATAGAGCAAACTTGAGCCTGATAGTAAAATACCAAGGTGCAATATCTTGGAAATGCAACACAAGAACATGGCACTGATTGGAAGATCTAGAAATCTCAGTAAAACTCTTTCTATGACATGATTAGTACCCTTAGCTGTCATGGTTTAGACCCCACCACCACCAAAGCACCAGATGACCACTTGTTCACTCCTCACCTCAGTGGGATGAGGAGGAGGAAATACAAGGAAAGACTCATCTGTTGAGGCAAGGACAGTGAGGGATCACTCACCTATTATGGTCATTGGATGAACAGACTTGACCTGGGGAAAAAAATCAATTTAATTTCTTACCAATAAAATTGGAGTAGGATAATGAGAAATCTTAAAACACCTTCCCCAACCTTCCTTTCTTTGTTCTCAGTTTCTCTACCTCTTCCCACCCAGCAGCGCAGGGGGATGGGGAATGGGGGCTGTGGTCAGTCCACCATATGTTGTCTCTGCTGCTCCTTCCTCCTCAGGGGAGGACTCCTCACACTCTGCTCTTGCTCTAGTGTGGGGACTCTCCCATGGGAGACAGTCATCCATGAACTTCTCCAATATGAGTCCTTTCCATGGATGGCAGTTCTTCATGAACTGCCCCAGTGTGGGTCCCTTGCATGGATTGCAATCCTTCAGGAGCACACTTCTCCAGCCTCACACAGAGTCACAGGCTCTTCAGATGCAGCCACCTGCTCTGGTGTGGGGTTCTCCCTGGGCTGCAGACGGGTCTCTGCTCCAGCCCACCTCCTCCCTGCCTTTCTGCGCTGACTTTTGGCATCTGCCTGATTGTCTCTCTCCCATCCCACTCTTTTCTCCATCACAGGTTCGCCAGCAGTTTTTTTTCCCCTTTTAAGTATGATACCACAGAGGCACTACCACCATTGCTGACTGGCTTAGCCAGGGGTAGATTTGACTTGGAGTTGGGGAAGCTTCTAGTAGCTTCTTATACAAACAATCCCCATAGCCCCTCCCTCACTACAAAAAGCCTACCATACATGCTCAATATATTAGTCTATTCAAAAGTTAAAATGTGGTGGCAGCAGAGAATTTCACTAAATAGTTGCTGGAGAAATGTTATGACAGGCTATAGAATGATAATCATGCTCATGAAATGTGCAGGGAACAAATTTTGTTTAGGAGGTGAGAAGGGGACCAGTTGATTTAGATTTAGTACTGCCTAAAAGGGAGAACTGATTAAGATGTCAAAGGTTCATTGTAGTATGGGCTGAAAGTAAATACAAATGGTAAACTGAACTATGCTAAGGGAAAAAAGTGTGACAGAAGAATTAAAAATCATACATTTTCAGCAGCCAAGCTTTGATGGGAAACTCAGGAAACTCATGCTACATCATATGGGAAGATAATCTGAGAGATAAAGGAATGCAGCAAATATGGCAGTTACTGAAAGAAACCATATTAATGCACAATAGCAAACTAGCTAATGCAAAAAGAAGATGGACAGAATAGTTGGAGACCATTTGAACTACATCAGGGTAACCTCAGTGACATGAAAAGCAAAAAAAAAAAAAAAAAATCATATAAAAGTGTTCTATGGCTATGGATCCTATAATTGAGTAAGATTAAAAGGGAAGAGCCCATACTTGAAATGATATATCCAAAAATGCTACAGAGCATATGAGTTTCAATTAGCAAGGAAAAAAAAAAAAAAGGTCCAGGTTCTAAAACTGCATTAGAGGAAAGCTGAAAGAAATACACGTTCAAGAATAATTGGAAATTAAGAGCAAATAAAAGCTGAAGCTCTGTTCTTTCTTTTTTGAAGTCTAAGTAGCATCTAGGTTGCAAAAGATATGTTTGACAAGAATATGGTGATTCAGGTCTGCTTCTGGAAAGAACAAATCAAAAATACTTTGGTGAGACAATTGTATTTAAGTTACAAGTGTTTATCAAAATCACCTTACAGTGTTTATGGCACCATGTGAAGAATTTGAAATATTAATGGTACTTTTAGAATATGTGGTGAGTAGAAAAAACATTAAGGGATTGGAAATGGAAAAAAAAAATCATAAATCTACCTTTGAAAGTGCAAAAAAAGGAGGGATAAGATAGCTGAAAACTAGTCAGCTTGGTCACAGAAGCGTTCTAGAATATATTGTTAAATAGTTGCTACACCCAGATAATTGAAAAGTGGTTAAGAGATACTACCGTTGACTCTAATGGGGCAGACAGCTGGATGCAAAACACTGTTTGACAGTCTTTTCTCTCAACCCTCTACAACAGGGAATACAATTATTCAGCTCCACTTAGCACTGGTGATCCTTGCTTGCAATACCAGATTCAGTTTTAGGCGCCACACATTAAGAAAGAACAAAACTGTAAGAGTATATAAGAGAACAACATGTATGGGAAGCATGAGCAAGAGTGTATGAAGCAAAACATAATCAAATGTGTTTGCTGTCAGCAAGCAGGAAGGGCAAAACATAGTCTTCTAATTAAAAAGGGTTGCTATGAAGAGGTAAAGAAGACAGTAGGAAAAGATGAAGTAGAAATTAGTTCAATTTTCAAGAAAAAAGATATGGATTTTTTTTTTTTTTTAATATATATACTATGAGGCAGTGGACCATACTACTGCAGGATATTGTAAAAGTGCTTCCACAGTGGTTTTCAAGAACAGTTTAGAAAAATATTTGTTAGGATGACTTCACTGTAAGATGATGACCTAGGTGATTTTTCAAGGTCCTTTCTAATCTTACAGCTGTACAATTTTTCTTCTTTTTCATTTTGTGTTAGCATGAGTGGAGTATATTTTGTACCTAGAATACCACAGACTGGGGTGTTTATGCAATATGTTTTTGCCATTGTTAACATTTCATTAATGACTGTTTACTTCAGAGGTACTATATTTTTTAAAAAGTCTTCAAAACAAAAGTGGAGAGTCCCTTCATTAAATAATTATTATAGAACTGTACAAAAATAATTATAACCAGATTTTTAAAAAGCATTTCACCCATACCCTTTCTAAACCTCAGCCATTTGTTGCTACATTTACCATTTAATTTGCAGTGCAATCAGGTTCCAAAATGTTCTACATGGTAATTGTCTCAGCCTGATGATAAAGACACCATATTTATGTACTGCATACTTTTGAAAAGTTTGTATGAATTAACTGTTTTAGAGGTTGTGTTGTTAAAGATCTAAATACATGATTACAGGGGGTAGCTGAGTCATTAAAGCCTGAATAAAAACTGTGCAGGCTTCTAAAATTCTGAACTATTGCGACACAACCATGTGACATGTTCTCTTGAAATTACAAATCAACATCATCTTAGTGCTAAGCCAAACATAAAAATAAAATTCCAACATATTTCTGTCTTTAGACAAGTAGATTTAAAGCCTTTGTAAACCTAGGCTCAAATCCATGACACAGACCAATTTTATTTCTTATATTAAAGGATTATCGTCTTAATTAATAGGGAAATAAAAAGGTTAGGGTATTTTTAGAAACCTGGTTAATTGATTAAACTTCTGGCTAGCTGCTACAGTCTTACTCAACTCCCTCCAGTAAAGCTATCAACCTTTAATCACAATTCATTTGTTTGAAGAGTTAATATACAACTAGCTTTACAAGGCTATTCTTCACGACTGATTTCACGTGCTGACAATTTTGGGATGAAACTTAATTCTGAGATAACAGCAAATGTGTTCAAAAATCAGCTGAAGGATTGACTTTCATTATACTAGTGGAAAAAATAGCATTTCTAAATTCAGGTTAGCATAATGTTCTGTAAAAAGTCTAGCTATCTATAAACGTAGCCTGAAGACAAATGGTTGGATTCCTCTTCAGAGAAAAAAATTTGGAACTAAGTATCTACATCTTTAACAGGAGTCTAAAAGCTCATTACAGTAAATAGAATTTTGAGGGGCAGATATTGTTGCCGTTGCCTGAGCATAGGTGTCAGTGCTGTTTTATATGTCATAAAGTATGCTCCTGGCCTCCCACTGCAGCTCCAGTATGGGTTTGCCATAGCCTGTAATAGGTACCACTTTGTAGGTGATTTAGATATGGCAGGGCATATGAATAGTGTTTAATATTTCTACATTAACATAGTCATATTATTACTTCTTGAAGCTACATTTGTACCTGATAAATGTTTATCCAGACACTGAACCTTTAATAAGATTTAATTCACCTACAAATTTATTTTTATCTCTCTAACTTTTCAGAGAATTTGGTTATTTTGCCATTTTTAAAAGGAATGTATGTTAAACATCTGTTATGTGAAGTGAATTAATTGGCTTTGAATAGCCATGCTGAGCAGAGAACTGAAGATGTGTTATTTGACCTCACATACAACAAAAATTATTTTGAAACTTAACAAAGAGCTCTTTTTCTATTTTCATATATCATAATTACACTAGTTTTTTATAAAAAATTATAAATATTTATTTTTT